>NC_051423.1:24596991-24620203 GCF_015228065.2 Penaeus monodon | reverse complement strand
GAGAGAGAGAGAGAGAGAGGAGAGAGAGAGAGAGAGAGAGGAGGAGAAGAGGAGAGAGAGAGAAGAGATGAAGGAGGAGAGAGGATGAAAGAGGAGAGAGAGAGAGAGAGAGAGAGAGAGAGAGAGAGGAGAGAGAGAGAGAGAGAGAGAGAGAGAGAGAGAGAGAGAGAGAGAGAGAGAGAGAGAGAGAGAGAGAGATGGGGGTTAAGGGAGGGAGAGAAGGATAGAAAGAGAGAGAGGGCGCGGGCTCGAGAGAGCGAGCGTAGTGGAGCCCAACTTGGCAGTGACCTTCGTTACTCGATCCCGCGGCCTTGCCTTCAAGCAGCTGGCAAATGTAACTTCGCCCGGCCTCGTTCCACGCGGCCCGAGATATAGCAACGGGCGTATGTGTTATCCACCATGATGCCCATTAACATTAATGCTACAATTAACAGGTAATTAACCCATACAGGCCGCGACGAGACACATGCGCTTGTCCCATTATATTTAACATGGAACAGAAATAAAATAAACGAACAAGCGGCAAGGCAGCGAAAACAGAAGCTACCACAGCGCGAAAACGCCTGAAACTAATCCTAGTAACTGACATCAGTCCACAAGTCCAGGTTTTAGGAGAAAAAAAGTAAACTGATAAAGGAAAATGTTTTCTCCATCGCGTCCCAGGAAGAAGCTCAGGACGTTATTATCTGCCGGGCTCACTTCCTTTAGCAGTTCTCTTCTTTCTCAACTCTTCATATTTTCCACTTCTCTCCTTCGCCAACTCATTCTCCTTGTTCCATCAACTTTTTCTTCCTTCTTCAGTCCTCCACCAACACCTCCATTTCCATCTCCATCTCCATTTCCTTTTACTTCCCCTTCTCCTCCTCCTCTTTCCTTGACCACCTCTACCTCAATCCTTCTCCACCACCTTCTCTTTCTTCTTCCTCGACCATCAACTACTCAGGTCCTCCAACCATCACTATGTCAATTCTTCTCCTTCCCCCACAATCTTCTCCCCCATCTATCTCCACCATTTCTCTATCCCTCTTGCCCTTCCCCCACTCCTCATAACCCCTTCCTCCACCTTTTCCTTCTCACAATCACCCTCTTGTTCTCAAAATTTATTCCTCATCGTCTCACCCACTACCCCGTCTCTCGTTGCAAGCGAGACGTCAAGTTAAGGATTATGACCCGAGGTATAAACTCCATGCTTGAAGGGGCAAAGGGGAGAAGGGGAGAAGGGGAGAGGGGGAGAGGGGCAGATGGACGGACAGGGAGGGGAGGGGAGGGGAGGGGAGGGGAGGGGAGGGGGGGGGGGGGAGGGGAGGGGAGGGGGGTGAGGGGCAGAGGGAGTTGGGAAGAAGGAAGAAGGAGAGGGTAGAGGAGGATAGGAGAAGAGAAAAGAGGGGGATAAGGTTAACGGAAAGAGGGGAATACGCGGGAAGAGAAGGGCGACAGAGGAGGATGGGGGATAGGAAAAGGGAGAAGCGCAGAGAGGAACAGGGGGAAGAGACGGAGTGGAGGAGGGAGTGAAGAAACCGGCAAAGGCGGCTCACCGCCGCCGAAGAGGTAACTGTGCACGCAGGAGGCCCACCTGGCAGGATAAGAGGGTGGAAGAATCCTTGAGGTATCTGTTTAAAACAAATTTCAAAAGTCGAGAGGCCGCTCTCTTGAACTACTGCGCTCCATCAAGCAACACTGTTTACGGAGGGGAGCGCGACCGTCTCCCCATATTTAAGACCCGACCTTCGAAGTTCCCTAATATATACTCTCGCCTGAGGTTGGGAGGACTTCAGTTACGTTTTGTTACATCGGGTTCCGTGAGTAATGGTGCCCGATACTTGATAGTATCAATATTTTATAAGGCGCTCAGTGCCGAAAGAGTCAATAAAAAATAACAAAACAAAGCAATTCATACATTCCACTAGGGTAAAGTGCCACGGTCCGTTTCAGCCACGGTGCATTCCGTACCTGCTTGGGATCGCTCGCCGTTTCAACCAGGCTCTTAAGAACTGATAATTGACGTGCAGAGGATTAAGTCCAACTGACAGGCAGTCAGACTGTCTGTCTGACCAGCAGAAGCTGACTGGCAGACAGAATGAAGGATTGACTGTCGATCGACCTAACCTGACTGACAGACTAACTAGCAAAGTAACACACCGAATGAATCTGACCGAATGAATCTGACCGAATGAATCTGGTGACTGACGGAATCGCTTCTGACCGAATGAAACTGACTGACAGCTGACAGACGGCCTGGCAGATCGACCTTCTGACCTAATGAATTTGACTGACGGACGAACTGACGGATGGACTTTCAGGCTGAATGACCCTGAACTTGACAGACCGACAGGCGAACTGACTTTTTGACTGTTTGTCAGCAACATTAAGAGTCCACATCCCCTAAAAAGTGAGTAATCAACACATACACCCACTTTTCCCGAGCAACGCATAAACAAACACGAGCTGCATACAAGTGCAACACAAAAAGAACACAAGCCAAGGAGAGCAAATGTGGATCACGATTTTTTCTGCCTTCACAAGGTTACACACACATGTACACCCAGACACACACATGCACCGACTTGACACGAGATAAACAAAGATCCTCAATATGCAACAGCATTTCTTATCTGAATGGGCCATAAATGTGCATTTTATCACCTTGCCAATGCTTGGCAGAAGAAAGAAATAAAGAAAAATAGAGAAGGGGGGATAGGGAGGAAGGGAGGGAGGGAGGGAAAGAGAGAGAAAGAGAGAATAAGAGAAAGAAAGAGAGAGAGAGAGAGAGAGAGAGAGAGAGAGAGAGAGAGAGAGAGAGAGAGAGAGAGAGAGAAAAGGGGGGGGGGGTTAAGCAGTAACCCCGTGAGCAAAAAATCGAACCCTTTCACGGCCTACGCAATTCCCTTATCGCTCAATCCTTATCGCGCCACCTCTTCGAGTGCCAATATCCCTTATCGACCTTTATCTAAAAGGTCAACTCACTCACGCGTTCTAATAAGTCTTAATATTACACAAACACACCTTAGAAGCAAACACATACACACGCGCACCCCCCCCCCCAACATACACAAACGTATTGCATAAGCACACATACATACACACACATATGCATGGACACAAACCCGAATACATGCATACGTATGTACATAGGCAGACATAGATAGATAGATGGATGGATGGGTGGATGGATGGATGGATGGATGGATGGATGGATGGGTGGGTGGGTGGGTGGATGGATGGATGGGTGGGTGGGTGGGTGGGTGGGTGGATGGATGGATGGATGGATGGATGGATGGATGGATGGATGGATGGATGGATGGGTGGGTGGATGGATGGATGGACGGGCCACAAAGCCGGAACCGCGACCCGTCCGTCGCCCCGTAAATCCATCCATAATCAAGACACTTCAGGAGCTATTAATAGCTGACGGAGGGGGGGGAGAGAGAGGCCGGCAACGTGACCTCCTTCTCCTACTCTTCTTGTTCTCTTCTTTTTCTCCAACCTCCTCTTCTTCTGTTTTCCTCTTGTTTTTTTACTTTTTTTCCTCCCATATTCATCTGCCTTCTCATTTTTCCTTCTTCTACTGTTTTCTTCTTTTTCTATCTTTCTCTCCTTACTTTTCTCTTCCTTTCTTTCTCTTTCTTCTCCCCTCCTCCCTTCCCTCCCGTATCCCCCCTCCCCGCCCTCATCTTCAGGCAACATCTTCGCTTATAGCACTTCCTCGTGCCAGTCTTCGCTTCCTTCATGACGGTCATCTCTCTTCAAATCTATCTTCCTATTTCTTCTCTACTCGGTTTTTAGTTCTCTGTCTCCATTCATCTCTCTCTCTTGTTTCTCTTCTTCTCTTTGTGCTTTTAATCCGGCCCATTTCTCACTAACCTAATTTGTCTCCTCTGTTCTATTCTTGTCTTTATTCTTCTTCCATTCCGTACGCCCCCTTCCCCCCCTACATATCCTTCCTTGCCCTTCTCACTGACCTGCTTCCTCCTCCGTGTGCTCTCCTCCTCCTCTCAAATGACCTTTCATCTATTTTTAATCCCCTCTTTTTTTTCTTTCTATTTTCTTCCGCATATCTATCATCTGCTTGGCCTTCGCTGTTCTTCGCTTCCCTCCTCCCTAACCCCCGCCCCACGCCGGCCCATCCCCTTCGCCTCCTGGCTTCTCCTACATCCCTATCGCTGCAAGACAAGATTCGGGCCGATACCACTGCCAGTACTAACAATGCGGCCAACAATGAAGGTCGAGTTCCCCTTCCACTTATCGTACTTCCCTTCCCACTACCTTACTCTACGTCCCTCTTCACTCTTCTTTCTCTTTCCTCCGTTCTTTTACCACCGTCTTTCCTTACCTATCCACCTACTTACCTACCTACCACCCAAACCACCAACCTGTTTGCCTGCCTTTCCTTCCCTCCCCTCCCTAAGCTCGCTCCTTCCCTCCTTCCGCCTCTCTCCCCCCTTAGCGTTTATCGGATGTGGCATCAGCACACCTGTCTCAGACCAGCACGACCTCGCCCCCATCGGACACTCCCTCCCACCCCGCCCACAACGCCTTGTTTCTTCTCTCTGTACGAAACGCCGCTCAATTTTTCCTACCGCACTCGCCCCACCCCCCTCCCAACCACCACACCCCATGCCCACCCACCGCATCCGCCTACCCCCAACCCCTTGCCCTTGGACTCGAATCCCCGAAAGCTCTTTGAATAAAGTTGGGCATAATCTGATTTTTTTCTTTTCTTTTTCTTTTCCGTGTAGGTCACCATCCACCCCCACCCCACCCTATACGGAGGTATATTCACCAACGATTTCACTGTTTAGACAACTGATATTTACAAAAGTCTTCCTTTACAAATAAGCATCACACTGGATTCCGAGTAATAAGGACGGCTTAGTGCAAATCGCCTGCTATAGCGAGGAGGTCATAGTACAAGCCGGTGCTACTTATCGGATCCCGTGATTCCCACAAGAATGTGACATCGCTTTTTACCTCCTCTTCTTTTCTTTCTTTTTTTCTTACTTCGTTCCTCGTGTTCTTCGCTTTTCATATCGTCTAGCAATCTTCCAATCCCTCGCCGCCAGTGGATGGAAACCCCGGCCAGTCCTTGCACACAGGTGGCAATATAGAAGCAAAATGAAACAGACGGCATGTCACACCAAGGATATACATTGTAACAAATTGAATAGAATTGAATTATTAATTATTATTATTATTCTCCAGTTTTCCTGTCCCATCTACCTTTCCATCTTCCATTCCTTTGCATTTCTCTTCCTATTTCACTTCCCTCCCCCTTTCCAATTCTCCGCCTTGTCCATCTTCCGCTTCAATTTCCCATCGCATTCTTCTTCGCCTTCCCTCCAACCATTCTCCTTTTCCTTCTTTCAGGAACAAATAAATAAATAGGTGAAATAATTCCTGGGTCTAAACGAACGGTTTCCATACTTTAAAAAAAAGTTCGTTGATTCAACCTTCTTGATTTTGCAAGGTTCTTCTCCCATGCTCATCTCTTCATAAACGTGAGAAACGCGCCTCGGCTTTCTCCGCGCCAGCCAGACGCAAGGAGAGCATACGCGACAGGAAAGTGGGAGGAGGAACTGCGAGCAAGGAAAGAGGCGACAGGCTCTAAAACCAGTAGCGAGGATGAGAGAAAGAAAAAATAAAATGAAACTTCCTAAAATAAAATTTAGGAAGGCATTACCCACTTTCTACCGGACGTCTCTCCGGCCCATGCGAGTTCTCCCTGCAGTGCCACGTGCCTCACCCCTGCCCCCTCTTCCCTCCGCCCCCCCGCCCTCCGCCGCCACCCGGATGTACTGCCTCTCCTCGGCGAAGGGCCGGGTCACGTTACCGCGATCCCCCATCACAACGCCGCCTCGTGTAGCGTACGTCGACATCGCCGTAATGGAGTAATGCGAAAACGAGGCAATTTTGCTGTTACGACCGTCTTCATAAATACTAAATCAGCGCAATGGACGACCAACAGTTGGCGCGCCGGATCGCCCTCTCCTGCTGGAGGAGGCCAGGGCGCAACTCGAATCCTTTGGCTGACGCTTGACATCCCCGCCGCGTCCTTGAAGCCGGCCTCCTCTCAGGCTCTGTCCGCCCACTTCCCCGTCTGCACCCACTTCACCCATGCCGCCCGATTCACGTAAACTGCCCACAACCTACACTTACGACTCCCACACTCTCATTCCGCCCACGTGCCCTAACACTCCCGCCCACGATCCACTGCCATTTCACCCATTCCACCCGCCCCTTGCCCCGCCCACGCTCAGCCCCCCCCCCCCTCCCAAAAAAGTAGTACCTCCA
The DNA here is from genome assembly GCF_015228065.2 of Penaeus monodon. NCBI lineage: Eukaryota > Metazoa > Arthropoda > Malacostraca > Decapoda > Penaeidae > Penaeus > Penaeus monodon. The sequence goes on along the minus strand of NC_051423.1, from coordinate 24,613,915 downwards.
CACCTTGCCCACGTTACGAAACTATTTCACCCCCGCCCAAAATCCCGCCCACGCTACGAACCTATTTCACCCCCAATCCCGCCCACGCTCAAAACCTCGCCCCCGTGTGCACCGTGAAAACGCCTCCGCCGGCGCCGCCGCCTCCGCTTCCGAAAGGCGCCGCCGACGTCGCCAAAGCGCTATTGTTCTCCCGGCCGATCCGAGGGCGCCGATTGCACCGACCGAGACCTGCGCGATTTCCTTTTTACGACAGACGATCGCGATTTTTTTTTTTTTTTTTTTTTTTCTCTCTCTCTCTCTCTCTCTCTCCCCTCGACTTCCTTCCTTGACTTTAACTTTCTCATTTTCTGCTTCTGTGCATGTTTCTCTCCTCTCCTTTTCTGTCTCTGTGCCTCTGTCTATCTGCCTGCTACATGTGTGCTGCCTGATCGCTGTCTGCTTGCTTGCTTTCCCGCCTACATGTCTCCGCCTGCCTGCCTGCCTGCCTGCCTGCCTGCCTGCCTGCCTGCCTGCCTGCCTGCCTGCCTGCCTGCCTGCCTGCCTGCCTGCCTGTCTGCCTGCTTGCCTATCTGCCTGTTTTCGTGCGTACCTGCCTGTCTGCCTGCTTGCCTATCTGCCTGTTTGCCTGCCTGTCTGTGTCTGCTTGTCTACAATTTCGTAAACATGAAAAATTCCAACAAACGCCATCGGTCCTGTTGCAGTGCACTTGTATTCGCTATTTCGGGATGCGTGGCACAAACTGGTGTCGTGTGCATTCATCCGGATTTTTTAAGACATTGATAAACAGATTGACGAGAAAAAAAAATTGATACACAACAGGAAATAATGACGACCCACCCCAAACACTCGGCTGTCAAGCGGGAATGTCACGGCCGCAAGTGTCATCCGCAGCCCGGCTCGAATCCCGTGACAGCCCCGCCTCGAGCCGGCACGTCATCTTTCGCGTTTGACGAGCGTCATTCCATTAGCCGCACTTAAAACGCATGACGAAACGCCATGCGCGCCGCACCATGCGCACTGCGGCGTGACCGGCCACGTCATAACCGTTTCGCCGATGTGCGCCACGCCTGCCTTGCGCCCCAGTCATGATCTGCAATGCCAAAGCACCGTGAAATGACCAACGAAAAAAAAATCGAATCGCACCGTCACAAGTAGGCATGTCATGGAGATGTCATGAACGGTTTCGTGACCCACAATCAAAAGAGAATCGTTATGTCTCTACATGACGCTTTCTTTTACCGGCGGTTTTCCCTCCGAAGTCTAACTATAGTTTTCCACTCGCGAACGGGATTCTTGTAACGTTTTCCGTTTTAGATTTTCTTATAAAATGTAATAATCAAATTTATAACTAGAACTCTCAAGATAACAATGGATAATCATAACACGAACAGCTAGTGTAATTTAGTTAATCAAAGGCATCTATATAAACCCGAATACGCAATCAAGATCTTCACACTACAAGCATAACGTGAATACAAACATCTTACGCCAGGCACCCATGCTACTATCTCGTATTACACAGTTCAATAGTCATTACACACAGGCACACACAGATAGACAGACAGACAGACAGACAGACAGACAGACAGACAGACAGACAGACAGACACAGACACAGACACAGACACACACACACACACACACACACACACACACACACAAAAAAAAAAAAAAAAAAAAAGGAGGAAAGCCGAGGCCAGCCTCCCCGGTGTCTCTCTTTACGGCAACACAATACCTACGTGATAGTGGCTGTAGATGAAGAGCATTTTCCGCGTGGAAGGGCACCGGGTGAAGAAAGTGTGCGTTACGACGGCCCCATTAAGCCAGGGGCCCCTGTGCGTGCGTTTTATCCGTCAAGTGTGCGTGCGGTGCTTGCGAGTGCTTCGGATTCTTCAGCGTTTCTGCAACCACACCTTGCCCAACATAGCGCTCCTGTTGTAAAGATCTTATGGTCTTTCCTTTTGTCTATATCACTAACAGGAGAAAGAGTATTTTTGCACGTGTTCTACAGGCAAGGAACAGTCTTCGGCTAATGGATTTTCAGGCCAGCCACTTGAGATCACAAAAACGTACTTCCGTTCGCCGCCACAATGAACCCACTTACTGGTCTTTTTCTAATTAATTACACACTAAAACTATAACTCTATCAAGACCTCCAGTTGCCTTCTTTGTCCACGCGACGGGACTGTGTCACGAGCCGCGGCGAATCCTCCAGGGTCTGTTGAAACGCACTACCGATTAGGTTTCCGGGGAAGTACTGCCGTCCGCGCCAGATGTAGGGAGTGGCGCCCCCTCCGGCTGTATGGAGGGGAGGGGGGAGGTGCCGCAAGATGGGCGTGGGGGCCCGGATCTTCCTTTTGGCCAGGGGACGACGTCCTGCTCTATGGGCACCTCTGCACGCCTCTTCTCCGGACGAACCAGGCGGGTATGGGCCGTGTCCCGCGTGCTCTAGTTCCGTGGTCGCAGTAGCAGGGCAGGTGTCCCAGTGAGCAGGAACAGTAACCGAGCGGGTCCTCGCCAAAGAACCGTCAAGCGGGTTCGACCGCGAGTCATTAACAAGTTTATGTCCAAAAGACGAACTTTGCGGCCGCCGTTATGGAATTTCGGTTCAGTCACTCGCCGAGCTTCCCTGCGCTAGAAGGCTCGCAGCTACAGTACTTTTCCATCATCCTCGGTTTCCTGTAACCACACCACATCAAACATAAAATCAATAACAAAAGGTGCACTTCAACATTCTTTGCTTTCTTTCTGTGGTGAACGAGGAAGGGGCGGGAAAGTGAGGTGGTGAAGCATCCCAGCAAAACCAATTAGAGGCTAAAGATCTTGCAAGTTATGATTCCCTCGTAAATTCACTAATTACTTCCACGGACAGGCCCGTTACTGTTGCATTAACGGTACCGGAGGCCCTCCTTCCCTTCTTTCTTCCCTCCCTTCCTCCCTCCTTCCTTCCCTCTCTCCTTTGCATAGACGTGCCCCTCCGTGCAATCAATCTCGCCATCTCCGCCTGCCCCAATCATTCAACAACGTCCCATGCATGATCTCTAATCACTTTTAAATTCCGACTTCGCGTCCGTCAATCGCGGACATCTCCGCGTCTGTCAAAAATGACCTCGTTGCTCGCTGGCGCTCACTTGGCAAACGACAAGTGCGCTTGATGCAGCCAATGAGCGGCTTAAGAAAGATACACCTGCACGTTGCAGAGCTGCCCTTAGCACTGCCGTGACCGGGGTCGACTCTCCTCCTCAGTACTGCCACAAGGCCAGGGAACCGTTATTTTATCATTCGTAACACATGCGAAACCCTTAACGTTGTCAATACATCATGGCAATACATATCGATCTGAACTCTTACATGACTGCCTTCTGAGGATGAGTACGTGCGTGCGTGTGTGCGTATGTGACTAAAGGTATGCAGTAACATTTCAACCAAACTCCTAAAGTAATGACAAAAAATAAATAAACCAAGACAACCAGAAAAGTCAAAACTGTAAGTATTGGCGCTTGATACTCGTCTAGAATTAACGACACTCCCAAAATCTCTAAATAGGCGTCCGACATTAAAACGAAACAAACCAACTACACGCCGCTCAGTAGACCTAAAAATCACAGCGGCGCGCGTACAGTTCGCCAAACACCCCGCCCGCCACCTCAGAACAGCGACCGAGCAACGCCTTACCCAACTTCGTTACTGCAATGCAACAGGCTGTGACAAAGCTCGTAAATCTGCGACGAGACAGTTAGGGGGAAACACATTTGTTAAAAGTCCGCTACGGGAGTAACCTTAACGGTCTTAGTGCCGGGTTTATGCAGTGCCATCCTACACGACAACTGACGCTGTGTAATCGGTTCAATGTGAGTGTTTGTGGTAGACATTGTGACTGATAATGATTGATGATTGATGATTGATGATTGATGATGATGATGATGATGATGATGATGATGATGATGATGATGATGATGATGATGATGATGATGATGATGATGATGATGATGATGATGATGATGATAATGATTGATGATTGATGATTGATGATTGATGATGATGATGATGATGATGATTGATGATGATGATGATGATGATGATGATGATGATGAAGACGAAGACGAAGACGAAGACGAAGACGAAGACGAAGACGAAGATGAAGATGAAGACGAAGATGAAGATGAAGATGAAGATGAAGATGAAGATGAAGATGAAGTTGAAGTTGAAGTTGAAGTTGAAGATGACGATGATGATAACGATGATAAATGATGTTGATATTAATGACGACGATGAGGTCTACAACAGCAGAGCAAACGCCCGGCCAGCCAACAGCAGCAGTAGCGCCGGCCACAACCCCATCACCGCCGCCGAGAATGCCAACCCAACCAGGCATAATTATGTTTTTCTGTCCTGCCATCCACCTGTCCAGAGCGGCAAAAACACCCGCGAGGGCAACACTCCCGCCCTCACCGCCCCTTTCCCATTCAAAAAATACACGAAGGGCCTCTTCAGCGCTCAAACTTATCCTTGTGTGTGTGTGTGTGTGTGTGTGTGTGTGTGTGTGTGTGTGTGTGTGTGTGTGTGTGTGTGTGTGTGTGTGTGTGTGTGTGTGTGTGCGCGCGCGCGCGCGCGCGTTTGTAGATATACAAGTGCTCATATGCGTGGGTATGTTTGTGTGTCGGAGCACGTGTGCATTTTTATGCGTACACATATATGCGCAAGCAGACCCGGCCGCAAGCAACGCAGAGTTCGCGACAGGCAAATCAGCCGGAAGCGACCCCCCCCCTCGGCCGAGGCCCGATTTCCACGCCGCGTGAAAACGCCTGTCCGACCGCACCGAACAGGATAATGATCTCGTCGGGCGCTCCCGATGGCGCATTTCGCGAGTCTAAACTGTCAGAAAAGTAAACACGAACAGAATAAGTCGGCGTTTATACCCGCCTCGCTATGTAAATGAGCGAATCTCGCACATTCCAAACCCGGCCCGGTCGGATGCCATTATGTCACGGGGAAAGAGAAGATTGCGAAAAGGACTTGGAAGAAGAAGAAAAAAAAAAAAAAAAAAAAAAAAAAAAATCGGCCCGCCCCGAAAGTCAACCAATTAGCAGCGAAGACATGCGGAGGCGTCGCCGCAGACGTCACTCGTGGCGCAGCTGTGACGGGATGAGGTAAAGAGGTGATGAAACTACTTGGCTTGGGCTGATATTGCACGCGCGGGCGGGAGCTCCTCTTGTTATTCAAAATACTTAATGCGTGGACACACGTGTGCGTGCACTCTCTGCAAGCACGCTTAATTGAGTAAAAGAATATATACATACAAAATAAATACACACATGCACGCACGCACGAATTCATACGAAAAGGCACACAAGTATGCACTTCCTAGAAAGCACGTACGTAATTATATGTTTCTGCTCCCTGCCCTATAATATCCCTAATTTTCCAGAGGGACCTAAGAGCTCCACTCCATCATACATCTGCATAGTTTTTCTTCACTACTCAGAGCCATGGGCATAGTTTAACTAGGCAGTAATGCTAATGAAGCTGAGCGTGATTATACATACATAAACACAAACAAACAAACATAAATACAAACACAAACACACACACATACACATATATTTACATCAGCTAATGATATATTAATCTATTTCAGTTTCAACTTATTAACTCACTGAACTGAAATGCCACAAAGTAACTTAACCAATATAATTTCTAATAAAAAGGAACCACACATCAAAATCCTCATTTACTCAGCCCTCGCACTCGCTCTGAAGAAAAAACATTGACGGAAGTCTAGTGACAAAAACTTCCTGGATTCAACAACAACAACAACAACAAACAGCAAAAAAGAAATCTCTTCTCCCTAACCCCACCGCTTCTTAAACAAAAGAAAGACAAAGATATAAATAAAAAAAAACACGAAAGCACGAAGAGAAAAGAAAAGAAGAAGAGAGAGAAAAAGTAGAGCCGCGTCCCCTAGCGAGGCCGCGCTCGTCATCCGCCCATTCTTCCCATTCTCCTGCTCCTCCTTTTTATCCGCCCATCTCCCTCCGATCAGCATTGAGATCATAAGGGCGGCTTTAGGACAACGTTGACCATCATCCCGGACCAACAGTCATGCAAATCCGTGACTTTTTTTAATCTAAAAGAAATAGATGAAAATACACATCGTATATCAAGTAAATAGAAATAAAAAAGTATGTTTGTTTCATTCCGTCGAGAGGTAAAGTGAGGGTCGCCCGAACGCCTACACGCCCATTCACCCGCCCACAGGTCAGCAGGGGGATGGGCGCGAGTACAGGAAGCCCACAAGATAAGGATCTCGGCACAAGGGCCCGCAGAACGCCTTGTCAGAATTGTTTCGTGACCGCAGAGTTGGTGTAGGTGTCTCCCCCCGGCACCGGATGCTGGCTGACGCGGGGTTGAAGTCTTGCCAGGGCCCTCCTCTCCTCTCCTCTCCTCTCCTCTCCTCTCCTCTCCTCTCCTCTCCTCTCCTCTCCTCTCCTCTCCTCTCCTCTCTTCGCTTCTATTCAGTCTGTCTGTCTGTTTTTTTTGTCTGTTTCAGTCAGTCAGTCAATTTGTCTGTCTGTCTGTCTGTCTGTCTGTCTGTCTGTCTGTCTGTCTGTCTGTCTATCTGCCTGCCTGCCTGCCTGCCTCCGCCTGCCTGCCTGCCTGCCTGCCTGCCTGCCTGCCTGCCTGCCTGCCTGTCGATCGGTCTGTCTGTCTTCCCTGTCCCTATTCCCCTTCTTCACTTTCTTTCTCTCTAACTGAAACCAGGAAACATCGTTACGAGTCGTACACTGCTTGTGTACTCCTCCCGCGAGAAACAAGGTCGACCTGCAGACGCAAAAGCCGCAAAGGAAAGAGAGAGAGAAAAAAACACATAAAAGAGTAAAAACAGAAAGAAAGATAATAGTAACACACACGATAGCCCACATGATAAGCCATCGCCGGCATCACGTCGCACACCTGATCTCTCCGCTAGACATGATCCCCCCACGCCCTGACACGACAGAAGCAACACCCTCACTGTAACCCTTGCCAAGAGCCCTGTCCACCTCCCCTTGCCTCCCCTCCCCTCTTTTCCTGCCCCTGCCCCCCTTTACCTGTTCCTGTTCCTGTTCCTGTTCCTGTTCCTGTTCCTGTCCCTGTCCCTGCCCCTTCCCTTCACCTTTCGTCCCCCTGTCCCCCTCTACCTATCCGTCACTGCATCCCTCCTCCTTTCCTTCCCCTTCCCCATACGTCTCCGTCGCTCCTTCATCCTTCTTACTCCCCTTCACCTTCACCTTCATTCACCCTATCTGGCTCCGTCACTCCACTGCTCTTCCCTCCCACCCGCCCCCCTTAAAAAGGGAAGCATGTCACGCAACCGTGACTCGAGGAGGAGGAGGAGGAGGAGGAGGAGGAGGAGGAGGAGGAGGAGGAGGAGGAGGAGGAGGAGGAGGAGGAGGAGGAGGAGGAGGAGGAGGAGGAGGAGGAGGAGGAGGAGGAGGAGGAGGAGGAGGAGGAGGAGGAGGAGGAGGAGGAGGAGGAGGAGGAGGAGGAGGAGGAGGAGGAGGAGGAGGAGGAGGGAAAGAAGTGGGGTAATGGGAAGGGAAAAAGTAAAAGGGGAGGGGGGGAAAGGAGAAGCAGAAGCAGGACTAGCGGGTGTCTTTCACAGCGTCTGGACGCCGGACACGGCACGCCTGAAGGGAGGGGAGGGAGAGGGGGCACTGGGACCAGCTCCCACACCCTCCCTCGCTTACCAGTCAGTCAGTCACCAGCCATTACGGTTCCCGCCGCAACCCCATCAACCCGTCACACTCAACCCCGGGTGTCTTACCACACACCTCATGCCTTCCTTATGATACGGTTGCATGCTGTGATTGCATTAAAAATATAAACACTATACATAATAGCGTACGGGCATGAATACATTCAATTACTACCATAATGACACACATGAACATGTATGCATACAAACATTTATTCACAGATGTACGCACACGCACATCATTAACTTTACATGTCAATAAAATAAAATAAAATAAAACAAATAAAAAAAATAATAACGCAGAAAACTGCCAAAATATGAAACAGAATAAAAGAGAAAAAACTACAAACACACAAAAAATCCTTTTTGTCCTTAACGCGTCAAGTGTCCAACGACCTTTTGAAGCGGCGCATCCTTGACCTGCAACGACCACAAGGAACAAGAGCAAGAAAAAAGGACCCAAATCCCCCGCTTATAAAGAAAAGCCCCCCCCCCCACTCACCTACCCCCTACCCCCCAACTACCCACAACCGACACCCATTCCTCGCAACCTCCGAGTTGGAGGAAGAACGCGTTATTTTCTACCCTAATATAGGATCCTGAGAGTAAAATGACTGGTGTTATAGCACACTTCCCCCGGCGGTCACCCATGCTTACCTCCCCACCCATCCCCCCCACCCAAACTACCCCAGACCCACATGTCTGTCAACCCCCGATTCGTAAGTACTCCCATCCCCCCGCACTTTCATAGCCTTGCTTGCCCACTCACCCTCCCTCTATCCCGACCCCATGTCCCTCCATACTTGCCCACGTCACCTCTTCCCCTCCTCCTTGCGCTTACCTTCCTCCCCTAGCATTTACCCCCCCCCCCGCACATGCACCGCTTCCCAGAGACCCCCGCTCAACCCCCAACCCCTACTGCAAATAGAAGGTTTCCCAGTACGAATTCCCCCGAGCACCTTCGCACTCGCAGGAACCCCAGGGTAAAGGAACCCGTTATAGCTCAAGCCACGCAGCTTCAGGATTCGCCTGCTCCTCCCCACACCTCCTCCTACTCCTACTCCCACTCCTACTACCCTCCTCCTTCTTCTTTTCTTCTTCTTCTTCTTCTTCTTCTTCTTCTTCTTCTTCTTCTTCTTCTTCTTCTTCTTCTTCTTCTTCTTCTTCTTCTCATTAGTCCTGATCCTCGTCCTCGTCCTTGCACTTGACCGTATCTTTGTCCTTTTCTTCCTCCACCTCCTCTATTTCCTTCCCCCTGTCTCCTCCTCCCTCCAAATAATCAGGAATCCTGTGCTGCGCCATCGGAGAGGAAATGACAAAGGTGTGATAACGTTAACGAGTCTGCTAATGCGCACATGCTTTTCTTTGTTTTCCATTTTCACTTTCCTCTTCTGCTTCTAATTCCGTCTTAAAATGCATTCCTTAATCCTCTCTATCTCCATTTCCATCTCTATTATCATCAAAATCATTATCACCCATTTCCTCATCCTTCCTCCTTTTCCTCCATCACCCTTCTAACTCCTCTTCGTCGACGCCGTCGTCATCTTTCTCCTTTTCTTTCTGATCCCCTGCTTCCCCTTCCCCTTCCTCTCCTCTCTCCACTCTTCATCCTTCTCTATCTTTTCTCCTCGTCTTCCTCCTCTCCCCCCGAGTAAGCCCCCCCCCCCCCCCCCCACATCCCGTGACGCAAGAGCGCTCTCCAACCTTCCTTGAGCAACCTTCCCTCCCGACGTTTTTATTCTGCTCCTGCGGTTTTGGCCCGAATGCTGATACGCCATTCTCGGCCATTACGAAAAAAAAAAACAAGTGGAGAAAAGCAATGAATATAACCTACAAATATGCAAATAAATACATGCGATTAGCCCCTTTCCCTCTTCCTCTCTCCCCTGTTCTCCCCATCCCCACTACCCTTGCCACCTGCCTTACTCCCCCTTGCCCCACCCATTAACAAACGATCGCTATCAGTTCTTATTGCCCATTTACCCCCTGGACCGCAACACGACAAGGGGGGGGAAGGAGGGGGGGAATGGGGGACCGAAAAGGCAATTGAGGGGGAGGAATGCGAGGGGAGGGAGGGGAGGGAAGGAGGGGGAGAGAAAAAGGGAGGGAAAAGGAAAAAGGTAGGAGGGTGGAGGGAGGAGAGGAGGAAGAGGGAGGGGTGGAGAGGGGAAAGGAAAGGGGGGGAGGAAAAGGGAGGGAGAAAGAAGGAAAAAAGGGGGTGGAGGGAGGAGGAAGGGGAAAGAGGGAGTGAATGGAATGGGTGAAAATGAACGAAGGGAGAGAGGGGAGGGGAGAGAGGGGAGGAGAGGGAGGGGAGAAGAGAGAGAGAGAGGAGTAGAGAGAGGAGAGAGAAAGGGGGAGAGAGAGACAGGGAAGGGAGGGGAGGGGGAGGAAGGGGAAAAAGGAAGAAGGAGGAGGAGGGGGGAGGAGGAGGAGGAGGAGGAGGAGGAAGAGGAGGGGGAGGGGGAAAGGGGAGGAGGAGGAGGAGGAAGAGGGGAGGAAGAGGGGGAGGAAAAAGAGAAGAAGAAGAAGAAGAAAAAAGAAGAAGAAGAAGAAGGGAAGAAGAAGAAGAAGAAGAAGAAGAAGTAAGAAGAAGAAGAAGAAGAAGAAGAAGAAGAAGAAGAAGAAGAAGAAGAAGAAGAAGAAGGAGGAGGAGCAGCAGCAAAAAGGAGGAGCAGCAGCAAAAAGGAGGAAAACGAAAAGCAAAAAAGGAGGAAGAAAGAGACGGGGAAAAGCAGGCCGACGAGCAGAAACATGAGAAACGCCAAGATATGAAGGAATAGTGTGATGATGACGCGGAAGGGGAGGGGGCGAGGGGCGAGGGGAGGAGGGAGGAGACGGCACCGCCAGATGACACAATTATCCATTGAGTGCCTTGAGTATGTCTGCAGTGCCGGGTGGCGGCGGTGGTGCTTGTTTGACGACAGGCGTGACATCATGCGTTTGCCTGGGGGAAAAAGTTCTTGTTCCTTCGTCTCGACTATTGCGCCAGGCTATCCATCTCATCTCCCAGCGAGCGAATTTGTTCTTGAGGCTCGGTCCGTCCGTCCGCATCCGGTGTCTCTCCCTCTCTCGTGTATATCCCATCCACTGCATCTATATCTATCTATCTGCATCTACAATTATCTATATTCTGTATCTATATATAGAGTAGCTATCTACCTATCACATCTTTCAATCAATCAACTTCCTGTAAAAGCCATCTATCAGCATTCATCTATCACGCGTCATCATGTAACTCCATCTTAGCCACGTCTCTCCCCGCGTCTTCCATCCCCCGACCTTGAGAGGAACCTACCCGACTTCCTTGAAACAAGACCAAGGAGACTGCCTTTAAGCACACCGTCACCCCGTGCCCCCGCCCACCCCGCCCGGCCCCGTTCCTTCATCGCTCGCCCCTCCACCCACTCTCCACTCCTCCACCCACGCCTGCCACTACCTCCCGCTCTCTCTCGCTCTCGCTCTCGCTCTCTCTCTCTCTCTCGCAGCACACACACACACACACACACACACACACACACACACACACACACACACACACACACACACACACACACACACTATCGCAATCACTTTCACATCCACACACACATCCATTGACGCACCGCCACTCCAAAGCCAGCGATTAAACTATTAACTGCATCGGCTTTGATTAAAAACTTAATACGCAGTTAATCACGCCACTACGACAGGTGCAATCCTATAGTTTAGACAATCAACAAGCTCGTCCGCTTCTCTTCCTTTCTGTGTCTGTCTGTCTGTATTTCTATTTGCTTGCTTGCTTACATATCTACCTGCCTTACATACCTCCCCCCGAACATCATCCGTACCCGAAATTCAGACGAACCGCATTACCGCAAACAAGACCCGACAAGCAATACCACTCCCGATACCACACAATACCAATGCCAATAAGTACAAAGCCACGATTCTCGGTAGCGAAAGGTCATGCCCCGCGAGTGTCCCGGAGAGCCTGGAGTTGCATGCAAGGACAAGGACGGCGCACGCATCGCCCACGTACCACAACAACAGCTGGGCTGGGGGAGAAGGGGCCCAAGACACAAACTCGAAATAATATCAATAAGAATACCAGTAACATTATCAGTATAACAAGCTAACCATAATAATAATACAAAAATAAATAAAATAATAATAATAATAAGACACATATGTATATGTATGTGTGTAGATGTGTATATATATATGTATGTATGTATGTATGTATGTATGTATGTATGTATGTATGTATCAAAAAAAAAAAAAAAAAAAACCCCCCCCAAAAAACCCCAAAAAACCCCCCACACCCCCCCCACCCCAACCCCCCCCCCACCCCCTTTATCCCCCCCCCCCCACCCACCCCACTTTAAAACCCCCCCACCCCCCCCCTTTTTTCCCTTGACCCCCCCCCCCCTCCCAAACCCCCAAACCCCCAAAAAAAAAAAAAAAAATTTAAAAATCTTTTAAAAAAAAATTATAAAAAAAAATTTAAAAAAATCAGGGTTTTAAAATTTTAAAGGGGAAAGAAAGGGAAGGTGATTATGTTTGGGGAAAATAAAAGTGTGTTTTTTTTTGGTTGTTGTTGTTTTTTTTGCTTGTTGGGGGGTTTTCGGTTTTGTTGTGAAATTAGAAAATAGAAAAAAAAAGATAAAACTCCGATAAAAAATCCCAAATGAATAAGAAAACCAGATTTAAAATATAATCATTATTGATTAAGGAAAAGGGAAGCTTTAATAAAACAAATTTTAAAAAAAAAACAAATAAATAATATAAAAATAAAAATTTAAATAAAAGATAAATTTTTAAAAAAAATTAATAAAATTAAAAAATAAAAAAAATTAAAAAAATAAATTTTAATTTTAAAAAAAGTATGTTTTGGGGTATTTTATTATAATAAAAATTTTTGGGTTGGTTGTTGGTTGTGTGTTGGGTTGGGGGTGGGTTTTTTGTTGTTATATAATAGGGTTGTGGTGTTATTCGGGGTTTTTTGGTTTTTTTTAAAATCGGGGGTTTTGGTTTTTTTTTTTGTTTTGTTAATAAAATATTTTGGTTTAAAAACAAAGAAATAAAATAATATATAATATAATAAATTATATAATATATTATAATTAAAGATTTAATAATAATGTAAGGGAAATATATAATAAATAATATATTTTAATAAAATATAAATATTGGGTAAAAAGAATATATATATATTTTTAATATATAATAGAATAAAAAATTTAAATATTTTATATAAAAAATATATATATATATAATAAAAGAATAAAATACTATTAATATTAATATAATAAAATAGGGGATTATATATATATTTATATATATATATATATATATTTTAAAATTATAAGTTTTAAATGAAAATTATTAAATTTTTTAATATATATATATTATATATATAAAATTAAAAGGGTATAGAAATAACAAAATATAAATTTTTAAAATATATATAATATTATATATATAATCAATATATAATTAATAATAATATTTTTAAATAAATATATATTATATATATTATATATTGATATAAAAAAATAAAATATAAATTATATATATATAAATATATATTAGAATATATAATATAAAAAATAAAATATTAAAGATAAAATTAAAAAATATAATATATATATAGAAGTTTAAGAAAATATAAATATATTATATATAATATATAATGGGATATAAAAAATAAAATAATATAATAAAAATATAAATATATAATATATATATTATATAAATAAAAAAAATATAATAAACTGTTTTTTTAAAAAGGGATAAAAATTTTATAGATCATATATAATATATATTATATATATTAGAATAATAAAATAATATTAGATATATATATTAATAGTATATAATATATATTTTAAATAAACAATATAAAAATTTTAATATATTATTATATATTATATATATAATATATATATATATTTATATATAGATATTATTTAAATATATTATATAATAATAAAAATAAATAAATATTTTAATAAATATATAATATATTAATATATAATTAAAATTATATAAATATTATTTTTAAAATATATTAATAATTATATTTTTTTAAAAGATATATATAAAAATTATATATATATATATATAATTCAAAATATTATATATAAAATAATATTTTATATATATATATATAAAATATTATATATATATATATATATATATATTTTATATATTATAAAAAAATTATAATATATATATATATATAAAATATATTATTTTATATATTATATATATAATTATATATAAATATATAATAATTTTATAATGATAATATTATATTAAAAATATATATATATATATATATATATATATTTTCAAATTATTATATATTTTAAATATATATATATATTATATATATGATATATATATATGATATATATATATATATATATATATATATAATGATGATAATAACAATAATAATAAAAAAATAATAAATAACGAAAAACAAAACAAACCCAGTAACAAAACAGCAATAATGATAACAACAATAATAATAAAAAATAATAATAATAACATTAACAAAAACGATAATTAACAAACAACAACAAAAATCATAGCAACAATAAATAATATCCTGTATCAAGTGACACCTAATACAATTGATAATAACAATGGAGTGATTAACGTATGGAACTAACGCAATTACCTTTAATAAGTAGATAAATAACCTAATGAATGAATCAACATATCAACAGCTTCTCTGCAACTGCTATAGTAAATATATCAGTGGGCGGAGGGCTGGATAGCAAGAGCAAGGAGGGGCGTCACGAGGTCACAACAACGGGTCACGTGCTCAACCGCAGCATAATCAGGATATGAATAAAAACACATTTTTTTGATACGCAATAATGAAAAATAATAAATAAAAAATATACAAAAAAATAGCAGTTATAACAATAATATTGAGAAATTGGCAACCCCGCCACGGCCGCAAGAGAACCCTCCTGTTTTCCCGCATTATTCAAATGATATGCTAATGGCCAAACAGCCTCTCAAATCACTGTGGAATTTAAAGAGGCTCGCTCCCCGGCGGCCGATAAAACTCGGGGCCGCGCGGCTCCTCAGTGGCCGGTCCCCCGCGCGGAGAAATGGAGCCGCGCCACACGCCTTCGGGGGCACGCCTCTTCCAGTGCGTGCCTGCCTGCCTGCCTGCCTGCCTGCCTGCCTGCCTGCCTGCCTGCCTGCCTGCCTGCCCGCCTGCCTGCCCTGCTGCCCCTGCCTGCCTGCCCGCCTGCCTGCCGCCGTTTTTTCTTTATTTTCCTCCCCACCTCTCTTTTACACCTTTCACAAAACAAAAAGCGCAAGAACACGCGACGAAAGGGAACCTCGAGCTCCACGTTCTTCCATGCCTCCCTTCTCGCCGCCAACCACTCACTTTTCCTCGCTATATACTATCACGTAATGCATCTCCCTCCCCCCTTCACCACCCAGAAAGAGTCGCTTCTCCCCATTCATTTATCCATTCATTTATCCATTCATCTACCCATTCACTATTCACCCGCATCGGAATCGGTGGGAGCGACTGGCGATTCGCACCGCCGCGCCACGCCCGTCAGCCGACCTGGCCGCCGCCACCTCCCGCCTTCCGCCGCCGTTCTCGCCCGCTCATTATGCGCCGCGCAACAAACCGCGAGTTCGGCGTCGACATTCGGATATAATGGCCAATATCAATCACTTCAAAGTTTACCTCATCAGCATGTGTAATTATTATTTTCTTAAGTGATAAAAATAGTAACTGTAAACTGGTGTAAGTATTTATGAAAGATCACTCAATTTAGATCCAGTTAGATATTAAAAATAATAGTACAAAGTCTAGGCTTTATATAAAATTGCAACCAGACAGAACCCGGCCCCCCTGATGGATATGGGAAAAGGGTTTTTGGGGGGGGGGGGTTTTTTTTACAGGGGAGGAAGAGGGGAAAGTGGGAGGAGGGGGAGGTGGGGAAAAGGGAAAAAAAGGGAAAAGGGGGGAAAAGGGGAGGGGGGGGGGAAAGGAGGAAGGGGAGGGGGGGGAAAAGGGGGAAGGGGGGGGAGAAAAGGGGGGGGGTAGAGTCCAGGAGAAGAGATATCAGCTGCAACCACGATTCCTCCAATCACGGAGGGCGATCAAGGAAAGGGGTTACAGAGGAGCGGGCCGGGGACAGAGGGAGGGAAGGGAAGAGGAGCAGGGGGAGGGAAGGGGGGGGGGAGGGGGGGGGGGGAAGAGGGGAGGGAAGGGGAAAGGGGGGGCAGGGGGGAGGGAAGGGGGAGGGGACAGAGGGGGGAAAGGGGAAGAGGAGCAGGAGGAGGGGAAGGGGGAGGGGACAGAGGGGGGAAAGGGAAAAAAGGTAAAGGGAAAGAGGAGCAGGAGGAGGGAGGGGAGGGGGGAAGGGAGGGGGAAGAGGGGGGGGGGGAAGGGAAGAGGAGCAGGAGGAGGGAAGGGGGGGGGGCCCAAAGGGGGGAGGGGGACAGAGGGAGGGAAGGGGAGGAGCAGGAGGAGGGAAGGGGAGGGGGGCAGAGGGAGGGAAAGGGAAAAGAGGAGGGGGGGAAGGGAGGGGGGACAAAGGGAGGGAAAGGGGGGACAGGGGGGAGGGGGGAAGGGGGGGGGCAGGGGGGGAAAAGGGGGGAAAAAGGAAAGAGGGGGGGGGAAAGGGAAGGGGAAAAGGGGGGAGGGAGGGGAAGGGGGGGGGAAGGGGAAGAGGGAAGAGGGGGAAGGGAAGGGGAGGGGGCGGAAAGAAAGGGGAAACAAAGGGGGAAGGGGGAAAAAAAAGAAAAGGGGGGGGGGGGGGGGAAAAGGAAAGGGGGGTGGCAGGGGGAAAAAGGAACCCTTTCCGTGCACAAAGAGGAACAGCAAATTTTTTCCCCCCATAAAACAGGGAAACTTTTTCTCTTATTTTTTCCTTTTTCCCCCCCCCCCAAAATTTCCTTCCTCCTCCCCCCTTTTTTTCCCTTTTTTCTTTCCCTCTCCTTTTTTTCCTCTTCCCCCTCCCTTCCTTCCCTTTCCCTTCCCCTTTCTTTCCCCCTCTTTCCCCTCTCTTCCTCCTCTATCTTCTCTCTCTCCCTCTCCCTCTCCACTTCATTCTTCTTCATTTTTCCTTTTCTTCTTTCTTCTCCCTCTCCCTCCCCTCTTTTCCAGCGCTGCCTCACCGGCATTAGCAGTCCTAAAGAGGGGAAAAGGGGAAAA
>NC_051423.1:24584949-24594949 GCF_015228065.2 Penaeus monodon | reverse complement strand
GTATCTCGCCAGGGAACTGTACGACACACAGGTACACGTTATCGCGGAAAACGAGGACCATCGAAGAGCAAAAAGGTGAGCAGAATATAGAATGTTGGGATAGTTATGGACCTTTTTAGACTGAGGTATCTCTATGGGTTTTCTAAATTTTTAAATTAGTTAAAACTGAGAAACCTAAGCAAATAGCGTTTGATGGATAAAAGGCTGAAGGCTTGGTGTGATGAGGGGCAGAAGCGATGAAGGATAATTCGATATAAAAGCGTTGGCCCCAGTTAAGCTTGCATTTAAAAAAAAAAGGTTAGGTTTGCAAACAGTTGTAAAACCTTGCAAAAAAGCCCAAAAAAGAGACGGTAAAGAAGGGACACGTTATAAATAAACCGTTATAGATATCAGGAGAGAGGGAATGCACGGCTGGTTTTGATTACGTTTCAAATTAACTGAAAAAAAAAACATCCATGCGCTTTGCAGAACCAGGTCGGTATGATGGCGTGGCCTTAGTGAGACGGTCAACGATCAAGTCCTTGGAGGACCTGGGGGGACCCAAGTCCTGTCACACTGGTACGGAAGACGGTGGCTGGAGCATCCCTTTTTCGCACTAGTACCGTCGGGCAAACTAACAGGAAATGAACACTTTTTTTAACTAATGGGAATAACTAAAAAGGCCACTGTGAATCGATGGAAATAACTATAGTTAAGTGTAGAAATCCACATAAGCCTGACCCTTCCTTACAGCTTCTGGAATTGGGGTCAGATTCAGTTGAATTTCCAAGGACACACAGTCGTGGAGCATGACCTAAGGCGGCTTCCAGCTCCCTTGGGCCCTTTCGCCTGACCCCCGGGCAGATGGGTCCCGGACGATAAACCGAACGCAAGACTCAGTAAGTAGGGCATGCGTCAGTGTATACAGATTTAAGGTTCAGGAGAAAAATAGCAGTCTCTGAAATCTTTCATCTATATAAGCTTACTCAAGATGGCTGCTATTTTCTTTTTAAAGGCAGTAAAGTGATTTTTCCGTTTAACGTCCTCTTTTTCTCTATACAGAGGCTGAATACAACAACTTATGTACAATGTGTGGACCCAGGCCGATGCGACGACCAAGACTGCACGCGGGGGTATGAAGGGGGTCTGCGTTGCCTGGTGACTCGCACGGGGACGTGGCGGGGACGAAGCGGAGCGCCGTCCCCAAGTTTTCAAAAAGAGCTTCGAAAGGACTTTAAATTTTTCGAATGCAAAAAAATTTGCGACTTCACTCGAAGGTGAAAACTTTTTTAATAATACAGATTTCTATTGCGATAACCAATTTATAGAATTAAATGTGCTTTTTGGGGGGCTCTCAACTAGGCCTGCTGTTCCCGAGGGCCGGTGTAGACTTTGGCCCAAAACCCCAACATGTCGCTGGGCCACCCCCCCCGGCCCTTTTGGCTCCGCGAAAAATGCGGTGGTATTTTAGCGAAAAAAACCTTTTTTACTGTCTATACATACTGTTTTAAAACAACACAAAGCCTCTTTTAGTTTTTTGATTTACTAAGACTTCATCGATAGGGCTAATATTGTACAAATGAAATTGACAGTTTCTTGATGCCAGTAAAAAAATACAAAAATATACAATGATACACCATCTTTTCTCGCATCTTTTCCACAATCAGAAAGATATACAGTCGCCCTCACGAAGCTGATGAGTCGGCCCCCGCCACCATGAACGAGGGGCAACACTGAACCCTTTGGGCCCAAGTATACCCTGGGTACTGAGGTCCCTTTCGGGATCACACTCGTTCGCCTCCTGTCATTTCCTTAAAATTTCCTGAATGAAGGAATCATTTTTTTTTGTTAAAGTGAGATCCAATTCTGTTTTTCTGTCCTTTGTTTTTGTTTCGTTTAATAAATTAGTTTTTGCCTCTGTGTTTCATTATTCGTTGCCCGTAATCATTTTCCCCCCTTTCCTTCTTTCCCTTTTCCTTCCTTCCTAACTAACTCCTCCCTCCCGTCCTTTCCCTCTCTCACAGTTACACTCTGGCTATACATCACTAGTGACGTGCAGTAACATGATAATTGTTTGGATCAGAGGATGGATTCGGATCACATTCCCTTTTCCCCTCCTAAAGCTGGGTACGACAGGGACCATCGACCGCCTGGGCTGCCCCGAGAAGCCCGTGCGAATGGCGTGGACTCCCGCATGGGCCCGGGAAAGTGCCTGGCCCTCCAGCAGGTGCTTAAGTCCCGTCGCATCCGCCCCGCCTTGGAGTGCATCGTCCCGACGCCCCCCGACGGGCTGCCTCGCCATGGTGGCAGCCGGGAACGCCGACATCAAACCCCTGTGGACGGAGGAGACACATTCCGTGGTCACACGTGAGTACGCGATCGCCGCCTCTGGCTAAGCCTTCCCGTCTGTATTTTTTTTTATGTAATTTTCAGTTAAGCAAGGAAAAGTTGTACGAATCGATGTACATCATGTCAATTTGTTTTCTTAGAAGGAATTTTTGATGTTAACCTCAACTTCTGTCTCTGCACAGGGAATATGGTATCTATCCGGTGGTAGCAGAGAGGTATGGGGTCCTGGATGCATCCTACTTTGCTGTAGCTGTGGTGAAAGCCAACTCAGGGATCACTTCCATAACCCAACTCCATGGCAAAAAATCCTGCCATACGGTATTTACAAGACGGCAGGTAAGATATGTACATGAGATATGACTGGCTCTAAAATTGGCTTATTAGTACATTTGATTAGTGCTTGTCCTACTCATCGCACATTAAGAGAAAATTTATTCTCTCAGAATGAGGGTTTAAAAATCACATATAAATATCCATCTGACGGGGGATGGGGCTTCGCGCTGTATGCTGTAGGTCATCAAGAGACGTTCCCTGATATTTTAATCTAAACGGGTTGGAAGTTTCCCTGTAGTTACGCTTCTGAAGCGGGGCTCATCCAGCCGGGTAACTGTGACTTCCGCGGGAGAAGTCGGCAAGTTCTTCAGCCAGCCCATGCGCTCCCGGGGCCAAGGATAGTAACTACGACCCGCAAGGCACCAATCCCGACTCGCGTGCGACTTTGCATAGGGAACGATGGTGAGCATAGAAAGCCTTCGCATTTGTGTTTCAGTTCCTGGGCAATGTAAAGCGGGGGTACAAAAAGGAATTTCTTCCATTTTTCAGAATTTCGTACTAGTCATACAATACATTCTATACATTTATAATCACTGCATAATCAATTAAACCTTTCTATTATTCCGTTATTTCCTTTTTCTCGACACGATGATCACCTCTTCCTCGCACAGTGAAAGGCGTGAGCGGACCCACCTACGCGGGGGGAACCCGGAGGGCAAATGCAAGCGGTCCCCCATCGAGGCCTTCTACGGGTACACGGGGGCGTTCGGTGCCTCGTTCAGGGGGGAGGCGACGTGGCCTTTGTCAAGCATACCACTGTCACCGAGAACACCAGTGAGTTTTCTCTCCTTGCAGGGTGGTGGGAGGCGGTGTTTAATCTCGTCTGCTCGGTGCTGTTCTGTATTATCTTCTTTAACATTTGTAGGCACTGATGTTCTTTCTTTTTTTGGCTATCAAAAAAGTTTTCTTGCTGTTTATTATGATTATTATCGTCGTCGTCGTTGTTGTTGTTGTTTTTATGATAATATTAGTATTATTTTTATTGTTGTTGCTATTTTTGGTGTTACTACTGTTAGAAACATTATTTTACCATAATTTTTTATCAGT
This sequence comes from Penaeus monodon, assembly GCF_015228065.2. Lineage (NCBI taxonomy): Eukaryota > Metazoa > Arthropoda > Malacostraca > Decapoda > Penaeidae > Penaeus > Penaeus monodon. Next base: position 24,591,241 of record NC_051423.1, on the reverse strand, counting down.
TTCTTCATTATTTCTTTATGCTGCCAATTAAATGTTTTACAAGTTTACAGCCTGCCTTAAGCTGTCGTACTGAAAAAAAAAAAAAATTCAATATATATATATTTTGTGTGTGTGTGTGGTGTGTGTGTGTGGTTGTGTGTGTGTGTGGGGCTGTGTGTGTATAGTTGTGTGTGTGTGGTTGTGTGTGTGTGTGTGTGTGTGTGTGTTGTGTGTGCGCGTGTGCGTGCGTGGGGTGCGTGCGCGTGTGTGTGCGCGTGCGTGTGTGTGTGTGTGCGCGCGCGTGTGTGTGTGTGTGTGTGTGTGTGGTGTGTGTGTGTGTGTGTGTTGTGTGTGTGTGTGTGTGTGTGTGTGTGTGTGTGTGTGTGTGTGTGTAGATTGATAGATAGATAAAGTACATTCCCATGTACATGAATTCAATACTATTTAATTATATCATTCAGTGTTTAAACGGGTGTCCAAAAAAATATTTATAAATACATATACAATAAACATTACAATTTTCTGTTACTAAAATGATCATTAATGTAAATTTATCTTGAAACAAAATTGTGATACTGTACTAAAAAAATTTAACTCTCATACTGACAGTAACAGTAGACAGGCATAGCTAGGGAGATAGATTGGTAAAAAAATAGCTAGACAGATAGGAAAAAATTCCCCTAGCCTGACCACCAAATGCTTGCAGACGGCAACAGCAACGCCCCTGGACACAGGGCCTCCGCGCGCTCGACTTCCGGCTGCTGTGCAAGGGCAGCGGCGTCGCCGACCCTGGCCGACTACAACACCTGCCATCCCCGCACGAGTTCCCGCGCACAAGGTATAAGAAACAGTTTAAGCAAGTCCCTTTTAGTTTACACTGTCGCAGTCAATCTATGGATTTACCTATTTGGGGTTTTAGCAGTGACTGAATGATATTTGAGATTTCTCCCCCCATGGACGTTTTCTCCCCTTTCTCTTGCAGGTAGTGACGGGGATTAAGTCGAATCCTGTGATGGTGGAGGAGATTAGGAAAATACTCCTGCGCGCCTCCCAACAGCTACCGAAAGGACAGGATATTTTTACCATGTTCGGGCCTTATCATGGAAGGCCAGATGTCATCTTCAGGTAGGATTTAGCTAAATGATTTGTCTTATTATGTTTACGAAGACTATCATGTGATGATAAAAACAGTATGAGGGGGGGGAACAAATAAAAAGTTAAAATATACAGCATGTTAAGGACTTTTAAATTTTCATTCTCCGTAGGTTTCTGCCACGGAGCTGGTGAATCTGCCCGAGGATGCATTCCACAAGTCCATAGACACCACTTTCTACCGAGCCCTTACCGAACTCAGTACCTGCAGCCCAAAGACTCCCCACAGAGTGGACCTACAGCCCCCAAACCATAACGAAGTCCTGCTGCCCCATCGTTCCATTTTCTGCTGGCTGTCACCTCTGCGCCATAACTTGGGCTGTTGCCCGATAGTTCTTCCGATGTCTGTGATAGGGTTTAGCTGCGATTCTGTAGAAAATGCTCCACCCTTCCTTCCAGTTTACTATTTTATATACCATTACCTTACATGAGATCTTAACAGAAATCTTTAATTTCTTTTAAACTTGTATATAACTGTTACTTTAATATGATTAACTATTTTACAAAATAATATTTCTGTTACATCTCCTAAAAAGAAAACACTTTAATAGAAAAAAAGAAATCAAGCATCAAAACCCTGCTAGAATATTCTGCTATTTTCTGAAGTTATTTCATTTAACTGAACAACTCTTGGGGGGTTATACAAAAAATCCCTTGTAAAAATGCAATTTACTGTTACTAAAATTGATCATTAAAGGTATATTTCTCTAGAAACAAAATCAAACCACTAAGTTAATCTCTCATACTTGACAGTAACAGGGCCCCTTTTTGAATTACTACATGCCAAATGTATTATATTATGCTTTTGGATTTTAAACGAATCAGTGTTAATGACCTATATGAATAAGTGTATTGTTTTGAGCAAATATGCCATGAAAAAATGTTATTTCAATAGAATATACGTTAAAAACCAGCATCTGCATTGACGTCCTTGTAATAATACATTTATATTAAAGTAAAGTTGTTATCCATTTCCCTTTGTGTGAAGTACATTCTTACCATTAGAAAAGAAAGTGAGAAAAAAAAAAAAGAAAAGTAGCAAATGAGGGGCTGCACTTCATGAAACAGTGGTACTGAAGCATACGGATAATTAGTTTAATATTCAACATGAAATCATCTACCACATCACCAGGTTCTTAAGGCACGACCTACATTTTCTTGCGAACTAATTCATTGGCGCCAAGGAAATGTTCTTTATACATCAATGGGGCCCACGAGCCTTTCTCACCTGACCCTATACACACACACACACACCACCCACACACACACACACACACACACACACACCACACACACACACACAAAAACACAACACACACACACACACACACGCACACACACACGCACACATACGCACGCACACATACGCACGCACACTACGCACGCACGCACGCACGCACGCACGCACGCACGCACGCACGCACGCACGCACGCACACACACACACACACACACACACAAGGGTGATGAGTATCGATACACAAAATTATCTAAGGTGATGCCGATTTTTAAATACTTGAAAATGGCTAAATCGATTTCGATACATCAAATGGGTTTAAAAACGATGCCGATACCAAGACAGTATCCCCGATGCATCATCGCTGATGTTTTATTATAAGAAATCCCCCAAACTGATATGAAAATTTTTAAATTAGAGGGAGGAAAGGGAGAGGGGAGGGAGAGGGAGAGGGAGAGGGAGAGGGGGAGAGAGAGGGGGAGAGAGAGGGGGAGAGAGAGGGAGAGAGAGAGAGAGAGAAGAGGGGGAGAGAGAGAGAGAGAGAGAGAGAGATGAGAAGAGAGAGAGAGAGGGGAGAGAGAGAGGGGGAGAGAGTACTCAACTGTGCAGATAAAAGATTTTTAGTAAAAACATTAAATTAATAAGAAAATGTATAAACTATCAATTATTTTTTTTTCCCCCGATTTGCGATAGCTGCTCTATGCTAGATAGATATTTTTCCTACACATTCCAACAAGATCCTAAGGAAATCATTGGGTCAGAATGAAAGAAGTATAATTCAAAATTGCCAAGTAATGACTAGTAATTTACACAATATTAGACCTTCCAAAACAGCCCCTAAATCCTGCAATTCGTTGGCAAATTGGCCTACATTACATATATGAAATCATTCCTAAGCATCCAAAACAACTTCCCATAAAGGGGAGCCACCAGTAACTAAGAAAATGTCTTGTTATGGTGAATCCAACAAACTATCTACAGCATTTGTATATTCAGTTCTATATAAATGATCTAGTGTATTGTGCATAATGGAAAGAAAGTTCAAACATGGATTTCTGTCAAAAAAATTTGTTGCTAAATATGGCAGCATTCGTATATTTTTTGTCTGGGTTTGCATACTATTCATTCTAAAAAGGCTAATCTAGTTGCCTTTAAGAGTCATATATTGCTGTCCTATATACAAAAAAAAATCACATTCTGAGCTGTACCGTAGTTTTTTTCTAAAGAACATGAAAAAACCTAAAAAACAAATAAAAATCACAAATAAGAAATTGTATAAAGAGGAGATGGCTCTTTGCAATACAGAAATTAATGTATGAAAGTATGAGGATAACAACCTAGTGATACAAATAAAATGATACTGTTAACAACTATGGCAATACCGACACCAATAAAAAGTAATGATCTATAGGTATCTCCAATACATGTATTGAAAAACTACCCATCTCTGCACCCCAAAGTAATATAAAAGGAACAGGACATGCAGTTTTTTCAGTTTTTGCAAGTATCAAATAGAATAAGATCTTCATTATGAATGATAATAATAATAACAATAATAAAAATATCATGCAATGCCAATGATATTTTACATTTATTATTAATTAGTATATATACTCTAGGAAAGTAAGTTGGGGTTTATTACCATAATGAAAATTTATTTAAAATTCTTGTTATAATGTACTTTCCCCATAAATATGGATGGAATATTGAAAATTATGGGCACTGTAATTAACTAGTATATGGTCATAGTCCGTGCATCATAGATACAGATTTATATCCATTAGGAGCCTAATAATAATATACAAGGACTGATCAAAAAGTGAAACCAATGCTTGTAAATCTTAACCCCCTCAAGAGTAAATTGCCAAGCTTTTACATACATTCCCAGTTTTATTCATATTGCCTAAGTCTCTTTTTGGACTATCATGAACTGCCTCATCATATTTTCCTCAATCTAATATACACTTCAGAGAGTAAAACCCCTGAGATGGAATATCAACTACAAGTTTTCAGTCACACTCAGGGTATGATGTTTACATGACCTGAATTGTGGGCAGTTTCAAACTTGCACTTTCATCATGACAATACTGTGACCAAAACAGATGAAAAGGGGCACATGCCAGGGCAAAAAACCCTGGTCTCAAAATAGGACTTTCACTATGTTCTCAGCAGTGTGAAGAGAGCTGGACTAAAGGTGTATAGAGACAGGATGGGCAACTCTGAAGAGAATACTGTTTCCCTAGTTTAACAATGTGGTTTCATTATAGCCCAAATTTTGAAAATTTTTAAAAATTTTTTGATTTGAATTTTTTTTGAAGAGAGATGTTAGTAATAATAACTTTTACGTGACCCATTACAAAAAACAAAAAAGGTATTTTTTTCCCTGAAATTAATAGAAATTCATACCCTAACAATAAATCCCAAAATAAAATATGCTCACTCTTCTCTTATTATATTTTTCTCATATCACAAATTAACTTTTTTTTTAATACTATATATTTGACTAAACACCAGAAAACATTGTTTTAAATTCAGTTAAACCCCAATTTGGAAATGGGGAATTGTGAGTGCCCCCCCACTTTTATGAAAAACTGGTGTATGCATGTGATTTTCATGTGTACCATAAGGTCCCTGTATGTAGCAGTGTTTTCCAAAAAAATAAATGTGCAAGAAAAATGTATTTTTAATATAGACATAGCAAGTGCAAGTGCAAATGCATATACTACAAGAAAAACATGGCAATGTTAAGCAACAATCACAAAAAGCCCCTAACAAAATTAATCCCTAAAATACACAACTGATAGATGACACATAATTAAAAGGAATAAAAGACAAATAAAAAAATTTTACGATTTTGATAAGTTGAAACAAAAAAATTGATCTAAGCGGTTTACTATAAAAATTTTTAACACAAATCAAGCTTTACATTACACAAAAACGAAACTTCAACAAAAAAGGGTCAAGAAGAAAAGTGAAAGATAAAAAAGAAAAAAAAAGAAGGGAGAGTTGAAACTGGGGGGAAACAAAGGTAAAGAAAGAAGTTTAAAAGGAAAAATCAAAATTAATAATGTCGGGGAATGAGAATATATAAATTTAAAATTTTTTAAATTTATATTTTTCATTTCCTGTCAAAACGGGGAAAATAAAAAAACTACGGAAAAAAAAATCTTCATCAATTTCAAACCAAAAAAAATTTCCCCACTAAGTCTATTCTGTCTGTCTTAGAAAATAGTAATGTCCGGTCTTTATAATCCGCTATATGCATATAATTCATACAAAAATCTGATTTTCAAAAATTTTAGGGTGTTAAAGTTTTGAAAAAAAAAAAGGGAAACAAAAAATTGGTTTCCCCGCAACAAGAAAAATACAAATTTTTTTTGGTATATCAGATCTAGACACCCCCCAAAAAAGAAAAATTTAGAAATTTTTACTAAACCCCATATGATGTATTAATAGATTTTGTATATTTATATGTAATATATAATTTTAATATAATATATTTTAATATATTTAATAATAATATATATATATTATAAAAATATATATAAAATTTTCCCTAGACTCAGAAACCCAATATTCCCCCTCTTTCACTAAAAAGGGGGGGAGGGGGGGGGCGAGGTTCCACACCTGGAAAAAAAAAAAGGGTTAATCCCCAAAAAAGTTTTAAACGTTACAAATCCTACATATACACTTTTATGAATGATGAAGATATACACTTGCTAATCTGGGAAGAATACTTTTGATTTTACCTTTACAAAAGTTTTAACTAAAAAAAAAGTTAGGATCAATTCCTGCAAAAAACTGGGGATTTTTTTAAATGTTAAAATTTTTCATTCACATATCTGAATTTTCCTGAAGGAAGCATATTTTTTTTGAAACAGATGCATATGCATAAAAAATACAGAAAGAATTAGTAGTTTTTTTT
>NC_051423.1:24567449-24582449 GCF_015228065.2 Penaeus monodon | reverse complement strand
GCCTAGTATAAGGAACTTTAAGGGAGACAAACTATTTTTTTAAAAAGAATACTGGGGGAAGGGCACACTAAACAAGTGTTTAATAAAGCTGAAGAAAGAAGTGCTGTATACAGTACTCTTTGTTACTGGTTGCAGACTGAAAAAAGACAAATGCACTTTCATAATCAACTCTTTTGCTGGGATATCTCATCCCATATAGGTCATATATGTCATACCAAAGTTGATTTCAGTTGTGTGGACATAAATGTCCTCACAAGTAGGCCTATTTAAGTCACAAAGGAGTAAATCATTAGTCCTATCTCACCTGTTACCCATCCTTGATTTTCGATTCTTAAAAATTATTGCTTTTAGTACTTTGAGTTATAAAAAGTCATAATGTCAGCAATATATATAACAGTATCCATCTTAAACCACACCTATCCGGATGACGGGACCATCTCATGATGAAAAAATTTGGCTTGAGGGACAGGCAATGTGAACATGTGGGAAAATTTGGCTGTGGGCCAGGGTGATGTGTTGTTGCCATCGTGAACATTATGGATGAAGGCGGGGGTAATGGGAAGGGACTTCCCACATGTGCACATATTTTTTGGAGGGTGATCAGACTCATTTTGGCATTAAGAAGGGCTTTTGCTTTATTTCCATCAATAAACAAGTGTAAGAATGTACTGTACATGAGCCATGAAGAGTGCTGGCTTCAGGGAGGACATTATTTCCATGCTAAGGATCCTATTTCCCGGCCACTGTAACTGGTAGCTCAGGCTGTATTATCCAAACTGAAAACTACAAAAAATATAAAAAATGATACACATAACAAAATGTAACTTTTTGTTACTATTACTGAACCGAGTTATGCACTACCTAGAGAGATGATACGGAGTCAGTGCAAGGAAAAACAGTCTATTAAAACATCTGGATAAGAAAATCAATGACACATATAGACATTGGAAAATCCCCCAAAAACTAAAAAGGCTGTGCAGAAAAGTGAAAATAACATTATAAAGGTTAGGCATGGAGTCTTGTCACCACACATGAGTTCATGTGTACCCGCCTACAAGCCACACATCCATCATTGTGACCACTCAAGAAACCTAATGCCCCTGATGGTAGTGAAATGTCTGGATCCAATGGGTTAATAACAGTAGAAAAAAAACCTGAAAACTCAAGGAATACGGAAATTTAAGTGAGTACTAAAAACTCCTTGTTGTTGACAAAATCCAATGGATCGCCCATATCCCCCTACAACAGTGGTTAACAGTAATGCAATTAATAGCTCCAAGACTGCACCCCAACAAGAGATAGGGGACTGTGTTCTGAACTTTTGTTGGCATTTCTCTCAGATCTGCCCAGATGATGGCACCATACTGAAACTTTGCCACAGATACATCCACTGAAAATATGAAGCCTTAAGTATTCATTACACAAAGAAAAACTGTGCCATACTTTAAAAAAAATTACCTTTTTTTATCACCTTCATATCAGACATGTAAAAATATAAGAGACATATAAAAAATATATCCCAATCAGACTGAAGCATACACAAAAAAATAAACATAATATAACATACAATATATCTACCTAATTTAAAATGCAAATATATAGTCCTTAAAGACATCATATTTGCCCTTTTTCATAAACACACTATAGTTTCTATTTTCAGAATTTTCCGGGACTGTGGGCACATAGATTTTCTTTAATCTCTTTCTTTTGTCTTAAAAAATTATAAAATTCTCAAGAGAAATTTTCCCAATTGGATCCACAAAACCCAAGTACAAATAACCTACAGATGAAACAAGAATAACTTACCTTAGTAGCTAATTCAGTGTTCAGTGGTTTTAAATGATGAAGAAGACAATAGCAGAGTGAATAAGTGCTACAGAAAGAGTGTTACTCCCATGCTAAGTCTACAAATATATGTTCAGAGCATAGCCAAGAGACTGAAATAACTACATTACATATGAAAACAAAGAAAACAAGCATAATTTACTACATTTAATTTTGTTCAAGCAATGCTGTGGAAGCAGAGCAAAACCAAGAGACCAAAAAAATTACTACAAAATGAAGGAACATAACAGATGCACATAATTCCTCAAAACCCTTTCCAATGTGTTTAAAAATTGGGAAATTTCTTGAAAAAAAAAGGGTTTCAATGTCAACTCCACATAAAATTTCTTTGTTTAAACCTACAAAAAGCATTTAGGGGAGTCTACTTACCTTTCTAAAGAAGAGTCTCTGGGGCTGTCAGACTTTTTGTAGTGAATGTTTGCCTCGGTATTATCCATGTCAATGACAGGATTCTTTGTTGATATTTTTATCTTCTGGTAATTTATCTGCTTCCTCTTCACACTCATTAAAATCAATGCTTGATTCCTCATTTTTCCGCCTGCTGCCCCATACTACTACAATCTTCAGAATCTTTATGATTATTACAATCTGAATCATTACAACTCTTTGATATACTAGAATGTGATCATTATTCACTGTCCTATGATTAGAATCACATGAACTTCCCCATTCTGCTACCCTCACCAGGACCTAAACATTCCTCATCACTGGGATTCTTACTAGAACTTTCCTTGTTGCCCTCTTCTGACAAAGTTGTTTGTGTTTCTCTCCTTATCCAATGGCAGTGTTATTTTCCCTCTCCATACTCTCCTGGGGTTCAGGCTTTCAGTCTCATGAACTACTGTCTCTTTTAGGTACTGTTTACTTCGGTCTGATTACTTCTAAAGCTTCTCCTGTGATCTGGACTTGTTTTGTTACTTGGACCTACATCATTACCTAAGCTGTCCTGGGAAATGGGTGGAGCCACTGCTGTAGAGTTCTTCTCCCTTCTACTCTGCTAAAAATTTGTAAAGTTGTGTCCTAGGAAGTAATAGATACTAATAAACTCTGCAACTATTGCAAGAGACAAAACAAGAATAATCTTAGCAGAATTTCTGTATTTTCAAGTTTGTCAATTTAATACTTTTATTAAAATTTTTTATAATGTGTACTTTAAGGGTAAAATAAACAATTACATGAAATTTGAAGCAAAATCAGTACATATATATGTGTGTGTGTGTGTGTGTGTGTGTGTGTGTGGTGTGTGTGTGTGTGTGTGTGGTGTGGTGTGTGTGTGTGTGGTGTGTGTGTGTGTGTGTGTGTGTGTGTGTGTGTGGTGTTTGTATATATATATATATTATATTATATATATTATATATATATATATCATATGTTATATATATTATATATATATATATATATATATATATATATAAAATAATATATATATATATACATATATATATATATATTATAAATATAAAACAGTGTTTATAAACTGGTAGTATAGTTCAAATCACAAATTTTGCTTGTAAGATTTTAGCAAAGCTGAAGTAAACTGTAAAATACAATACTTCCAGAATTTCCCTTTTCCAAAATTAGTCTGTTAAAAAACTTTCCCTTATGACAGTGAGCAGCTTCTCCATGACAGCACTTCCTAAATAGGGTTCTTCTTCCCCAAATTGTGCCTGAGAGTTTTGAATACTGTATTCATAACTTTTTTAACAGCAGTTACTAGCTCCGTGGATTATGCTGGCCTTCTGAAGCTGTTCAACCCTCCTCTTCAATAAAGCATTTTATTATATAGGTCTTCTTTTTCCCTTTCTGCAACAAGAAAGGTGTGCTTTTACACAAAAAAAAAATATCTTACATAAATCCAAATGATAGATTATTCAGTTATATAGCTTTTCCATTTTTCAATGAATCCACCGTCTTTATGATAAGCATGGTGCTCAGTATGATGAAGACTTGAGTAAATGTGAAATATATTTAAATAAACTGATTTCATATTCTTTAGTTTCATTAACTGTTTTCATCATTTTGGCATACCTGCTGTGTATTTGAGTTCCAGACTTTCTTCCTCAAGCTGTGAGAAGCGCTTCTTCCATTCTAACTTTCTTTTCAGCTGTGTGAAATTATAGAAAATTGGTCACTTAATCATGTATTTTATTTTTCTTCTTTTTTACCCAAAATACAAAATAATGTTTTTAAGTACAGAAACTTTTCTTTACATTCCATTTCTGTAAAATATTTTGTGATTTTAACCAAACCTACAAAGGGCATAAATTATAAATTTGCTTAAAATTAAACTCACTTCTCTAATCTGCGGCTCTGCCTTCTGCAGATTCAGTTCTGTAGCTTCCAAACTGGTTCTTCAGTTTTCCATGTTAAAAACCTCTGATAATTTTACTAGTTCTTCTTCTTTGGAGGTATGCTGGTTTGTCATGGCAGCAAAACTCTTTTTGTAATGACTGTTTAGCTGCCTCAGCAGCTTTAAAGTAAACTTTTCATATTTCATTTTCTTTTTGTGCATCCTTAGTTGTTCTTGAAGATCTTCATTATCATTAGCTCTTTGGTTTTGAATTGCAGTCGTAGTTCTTGGCATTTATTTTGTTCTTGTCTAATCTGTATCATCAGATTAGATATTTCTTGTTGTTGGGAATCTTTGCCAATCTTTAACTGATTAATTCTTCCTGTTATAAGGAGACTTTATATATTACAACTGACATTAAGAAAACAAATATGATTATTCAATAAAATAATATTTCTAACATCAAAATTTGACATAAGCACTTAAATGTTATACCACACCTTTTAAAACTGATAACTGTGCTGTGTCAGAGCAAACTGTGCGGCAAGAGAAGCTTCTCCTCCTTTAGGGTAATGACTTCTGATATGCTCACACTAGAACTTTCTTTCTGACTCTGCTCACTTTTAGCAACTAGCAACCTGCCTTTTCCTCTAAGAGTCTGAAAATAGAATATGAGACATCAATACACAAACAAAAACAAAAAAAAAAAATTTTTTTTTTATCTGAAAACACCTCGTATTTTCAAAAAAAACCTATTAGCCCTATTTCTGTTTTTTCTGCAACATTTGTTTTAAAATTTTGTTTTCAACCCCCTTTTTTCCATTCTTCTCCAGCAGCTGAGATTCTGCGTCTTTTTCATGAAAATGGTTGTAATCGCTTCAGGAGCCTTGAGGGTCAAGCTTGCAGGGGTAGCAAAAGGTTTGACGTGGGGAGGGCCCATAAATTTTTGATGGAATCATGTTTTTAAAAAACGCCCTCCTCTTCCACATTTGTTTACCTTTTTCAATGGGAATAAAGTCAGGGACTAAAGAGTGCAAAAAAATATGAACTTGAAAAACAAAAAAAATAAATGACACACACCACTGGCTATTAAATTTATGTCAACATTTGAAAAAATATGGCTTTCTCTAATAAGGCTATAAAATGTTTTTTTTAAGGAATGGAAATTTAAATAACAAATAAAGCAATAGAATCTTAACCTTACGGGATTTGTCAAAACTGATTGACATTTTGGTGGATATTCTAAGGTCGTATTTTGGGATTTTGACCTGAAAAGAGGAGGGAAAGTGTGGGGTCTGGTGCAGCAGGGATTTGGAGCCGGGGGAATTGCTGAGGTGTTGGGGTAGTCCGCTCCAGGGTAGGCATGTGACTAAAGTTTAAAAAAAAAGTATTAAATTCATTTTTTGGAAAATTAAAAACAAACCCCGGATGTCAGAAAATATTGTAAGGTTTTTTTGTCCTTAAATTTTTCTATGCAAAATTTTGAGAAAAAAAAAAGAAAAACTCAAAAGTTATTCCCCATTATATAAAAAAATGTATATAACCAAACCCCAGGCGTTGCCATGCGCTGATGAAAAAACAACCCAAGGGTGGGAAAAGAAATTTTAGGGGGCTGGGAGCGGTTTGGGTTTTGGACATCGAGCAAAGCAGAGGGAGTCGGGGTCTGTTTGAGGCTTTGCGCTAACTCCTTACTGCCCCGAATAGAACCACAGTGAATTTGGGCATTTCTTTTTGAGATTCCTCCGAGGTGGTATAAAAAAAACGTTGATAAAAAGTAAAACACAAAAAGTATGATAAAACTACTTTAAAATTTATGTGTGTTTCCAAACTTATAGATTTCCCTAAAAATTTAAAATCTCAAAAATTTCATTCCTGGATTTTTGACCAGAGTACAACAAAGCATAAACACAACTAAACAACAAAAGGGTGCATACCACTTCACTCCAAAACAGTGGGTGTGTAGAATATTGCCTGGTTAGAGGGAAGCAAGGATGTCCCACTTCCCTGGTGAGAAAGTGATGCCTTTGTGTTGGTGTTGCTCTTCTTAGGGCTGGCCCCATGTCAGGGGAAGATTAAGGAAACCCCTTTAAAGATGTTTTCTGTCCCAAAAATACTTTTGAGATGTAAAATCCCAAATCAGTGAGTTTGGCCAGTCATCAAAGAAATCATTGCAGCTTTTAACACTCCAGAAAGGAGGGAATGTGAACATGAAATCAAGCTTCACCTTCAGGAGATATCTAAATTTCTGGAACTGATGATTTTCCCTCTTGGCCCTGATGGGAACAATTTTGGGGGCTTTTTCCCCAATGGTCATTCCCCTTTTGCTTTATTCCGACACTAATCATACATGAAGGAGGTTCTCCTGTTAAACAAAAAAGGAAATAAATTCTATTTAAATACACTTAAAATTTTTATTTATATAAATTTATTTCATATTCAATCCCTGCAAACAACCCTTAGCATATCAAGAAGTACACAAAAAAATGTACTCAAAATTTTCTGCCCCTCATTTGCCCTTTTTATTTTGCCCCTCATTTTGCCTCCTCCCTTTTTTTGGTTTTTTATCTCTTTCCCTTTTTTGTACTGGTATTTTCAAAAGCACAATTCTTTCTCATTCCCCTTTCTCTCCTCCCTTTTGGCCTCTCCCTCTCTCCTATGTCATATTCCCCCCTACTCATCTACTGTCTGCCCCCATTCCTATCCTCTCTTTTCCTTCTTGCTCCTTTGTCTTCCTCTCTCTTTTCTAACCCGTCTCTCTCCCTCTCTTTCCCACTGTCCTCTCTCTATAACTGGTATAGAACCCTATTATAATGGCTTTGTAGGGTAGTGATAGGTAAGGCGCAATCTTATTGTTTAAGAGTCCCACACAGTATGGGAACACACGAGAACGAGGTCTGGGGGGTAACGCGGTCACGTGTTCAGGTCAGCCTGCCCAGAGGGGGAGGGCTGGGGCCGACCTTACCGGTTGGGCTGGTATGAATAAAGGGTCAAGCAGATCAGATACATTGTCATCTACATCCTCCTGAGTGAATGGTTTCTATTTGGAACTGGATCCGTTAACGCTATGTGGTCCTGGTAACAGAATACTTATGTAATGGTATTCTCTCTCTCTCTTCTCTCTCTCTCAATTTCTTTCTCTCCTCCCCTCTCTCTCTTTCTCTTTCTATCTCTCTCTCTCTCTTTCATTCTGTCTCTCTCTATCTATCTGTCTCTATTATTTCTGTCTCTCTTTATCGATCTGTCTTATTATTCTATCTCTCTCATCTTTCCTTCTCTCCACACTCTTTCCTTTCTCTCTAACCCTCTCCTTTCTCTTCCACACCTTTCCTTTCTCTTCCTCTTGCCCTCTTTTTTTTTCCCTCTATCTCTTCCTCTTCCTCTCCTTTTCCCTATCCCCTCTCCCTTTTTTTTGTCTTCTCCCCTTTCTTTCCCATCACTTTCTTCATTCCACATACCTTTTCTTCCTGTCCTTATTTTTCAACCTCTCTCTGAGTCCTTTTCTGTCGTCTGTCTGTCTCTTTCTCCCCTTTCCCCCTCTCTCTCTTTGTCCCTTTCCTCTATTCCTTTCTTTCCTCCACTCTCTCTTCTCCCTTTCCCTCTCCTTCCATCTTCCTCTTTCTTCCCTTCCTCTCCTTCTTCAACAAGAATAGGGCATGTTATGAAGACACTGATCTTGAGGTACGTGATGGGTAGCAACATGACAGCTGATCTATGTCAGCTGGGGGTAGTGTCCTGGAAAAATAGGTATGGGGAGGGGCAAGGAGCAGAGCAAAAGGAAAAGTAATTTTATTTGTAAAGAAAGCTAATTCTTAATTCTCCACGCAAAAGCTGGAAATGAAATGGCAAGAGCGTTTTTCGTGATGTCTTTATATAGGTCAGTTGTTTTGAGCATTGCAGAGGCATTTCTGAATGGCTTGACTGTGAAGGTAGGGATTTGCTTAATGTCATTTAGGGTGAGGGGGCATTGTATTGATTAACCCCAGGATACAGCAGGATAATGACACTCTCTTGTCACTGTCTGTTTTTCTGTTATACCGTCCATCCATCTGTCTCTCTTTCTCTTTATCCCTTATCTTCTCTTTGCCCTTTCCTCCTAATTACCCTTGGAATCCTGCACTTTATTTTTCTATATTCTCATTCTACCAGTCTCTCAAGCATACATACCCCTAGCTATCTCCTTTCAAAATCTCTCTTTTTTTAATACTGTTTCTTTATTACCATTTTTCCTTACACTTTCCCACCTGTGTTTTATTTCTCAAATATTTTCTATTATCCATCCATTTTTTCATTCCAATTTAATTACCTTTTTCTAAAAAGAAAAATTAATCCCCGGGCTATTCTTCTGTACCCGAGAAAGGCACACTCCCACCCACTTAATGTGTCTTTTAACTTGACTCGATGGGCCGACTTGGTTTCTTCTGCCTTTGTAGGGAAAATATAACAAATATATTAATTCAAATGTTAAAATATACAGTACCAAAGCCAAATCTAACTTGTAGGGTGCTTAATGCATGATCAGAATATTTGATAAGGACTTATTACATAAAATAAATTTGCAATTGGTTAATTAGATTATTTCAGATTATAAATTTCACTAAATTTCCTAGTTAACATTAAATGTAGATAATAAAGTGATGCTGAAATTAAAAATAAAATAATGATGACCTAGACTAAAAGTGAACAGATCTAACCATGATAATAAACAAATGCACTTGTAAAACTTTGTACTGATAACACAACACACTCTTAACAAACCTGATTTCCTTTCTTTCCACTTATAATACTCCACTTGGAAAATGAGATTTGAGCTTGGTCCCCTTCTTGTAAGACTGGTCCTTCTCCCACTGTTACATCCTGAGTAACTTGTGTTTTATCTACTGTTTGTGCTGCCAAGGCTCGACACACACCAACCTAGAGAAGTATTAATGGAAAACATGGAACAGTTTCACTGGAATATTAACAATATTAAGAATTTCATATTCCAGTATGATGATATGTGTGTGTGTGTGTGTGTGTGTGTGTGTGTGTGTGTGTGTGTGTGTGTGTGTGTGTGTATATATGTATGTGTGTATATGTAGTGTGTTATGTATGTGTGTGTATAATTTTTATATTAATATATATATATAATATATATATATATATATATATATATATAATATAATATATATATATATATATACATATATATAACATATATATACATATATATATATATATATATATATATATAATATATATATAATATTTATATATATATAAAATAATTTTATAATATATATAAGAATACATATAAATTAAAAAACCAAATATATGTACACAATAATAATAATCACAAAAGGAGCTTTGCATAATGAGCTGAATAATACAATATAACTTTCTTTCCATTGAAAATACAAAAATCAAATAGATTTCTGTAGTAATGCTTTATATTATTACCTGAATAACTAATTCAGCATAAGGGGCAGCATCTATCATAACTGACCAGCTTCTTTGCTGATCATCATTAAAGTTAACATAGTTATTTGGCTGGACCTGCAAATACAAGAAACATCAATATATTTCAAGGAAATAAATTCATAACTCCTGTTTACTAAACTAAAAAAAAAAAAAAAAAAAAAAAAAATGTATTTTTTCTCATGTGTGCATTTTTATGTATATATATTGGTAAAAAAATGTGTTTGCATCTGTATATATATATATATGTATATATACATATATATATACATATATATATATTATATATATATTATATATATATATATATTTTATATAATATATATATATTATATATATTTTTATCACACCAACACATACCCATACACACACACACACACACACACACACACACACACACACATATGTATATAGATAAATAGATAAATACAGAGATATAGAAATAGAAACAGAAATAGATATAAAGATGTAAAGATATAAAAACAGACATGAACACACGCATACCCACACATGTACGTACGCACATGCACGTGTGTATAAAAGTTAGGCTCTGACCTAACATTTGCATCATGTAGTCAACCTTGGAAAAATTTTTCTTACTGTGAAATTAAACTGATGATGAATCCTAGTTCTTGTAAGATGATCTTGCTTTGACCGATAAAGGAGCAGCTGGAAACTCTTCTCTGCGTAGTTCCCCCCAAGAACAAACTAAACGCCCTTTGAGGGGGAAACCCATTCACACTGTAAATAAAAACCTCACTGGTACCACCTATTATACTAAACCAGACACAAGATAAAAACATTAATAAATGCTGGGTGTGACTAAGATAACATCAAGTCAGAGCTAAATGTTCAGTAAGTTTCCAATAAGTTTTGATTAACTAAAATAATTAACACTTTTCACAAAAAAAAATCTAAATATATATATGCAATTAAAGTTTCCATGATCAACTCTTATAGGGTTGTGACCCCAAAAAAGATGGCTGAAAAAGGGTGAAATATATTAACATACATGCAAATATAATATATATATATATTATATATATATATAAATATAATTATTAAATATATTATTTTACATACATATACAATAATAACAATAATTAACATCCATACACACAGCACGACGCACGCACGCACAAAGGCATGGACGCAGCACACCACCCCACACACACAACACCCACCCCCCCACCCACCCCCCACCCACACCCCACACACACACACACACACACACCCACACAACACACACACACACACAACACCAAAAAAAAAAATAATATATATATATAAAATTAAAAATTAAAAAAAATAATATAAAAAATATAAATATATAAAATATAAAAATAAAATCTTTAATTAAAATTAAATTTAAAATTAAAATTAAATATAATATATTATTAATATAATAATAATAATAAAAATTTATAATTAATAAAAAATTAATAAATATAATACATATTATATAAAAAATTATTTATATAAATATATATAATAATATATATATATTTTTAATATATAATATATTATTATATTTTATATTATATAATAAATATATAAAATATATATTTTTAAATATTATATAAATATATATAAATAATATATATATATATATATATATAAAAATTTTAATATATATATATAATATATTATATATATTATATATTATATTTTTATATATATATTTTTTAATATATATTATATTTTTTTATACATTATATAATATTAAAAATTTTATAATAAAATTATATATAATATATATATAATATATTTTATATAAAATATATAATATATATATATATACAACACACACACACAATATATAATATATAATATAATATATATATATATATAAATATATATATATATATAAAATATATATATAATATGTGGTGTGTGTGTGTGTTGTGGTGTGTGGGTGGTTGTGTGTTGTTTTGGTGTGTGTGGTGTGTGTGTGTGTGGTTGTGTTGTGTTTGTGATGGTGGGTGGTGCGCATGCCTTTGTGTGTGCATGGTGCATGCATGGTTTATTGTAATGTATATGTATATGTATTGAAATTGATATGTAATGATTGTTATGATATGTATATTTTAAATGTATATGTAATGTATGAAATACAAATACTAAAATTATATTTTAAATATAATATATATTATATATATAATATATATATATATATTTTATATTATATACAATAGGGTGGGTGCTTCACGCGCATGGTGATGAAGGATGGGTGATAGCCTAGATAGTGTTAGTGTTGCATGCCTTCTCGCTTGCAGCTTCCACCCCTGGCTAGCTCAGTGCAAAAAGGGAAAAGTTTTTGCAAAAGTTCCCTCCCGGGTCACAGCCTCTCCCCACCAAGACTTGCGGGCCTCCTCGGGGCCCCCCATGGGTAACGGGCATTTACGGTCCCAGGTAAATCTGTGGGGACTGGGAGCAGCAGGAGCCCAGAGGTATGAGTTACCCCCCACCGGCGGTGGAACGCTTGGCTTCGTCCCAACCCCTGCCCCTAGCCTCCTGGGTAATGGGGGGGGGGGTTTGGGGGGGCCTTTGCCAGTCCTCCTCCCCAGAATGACCCTCTGGTAACGTTTTTATAAATTTTAATGTGGGGGGAGGGGGGTTGCCCTCCCACCAGCAAGAAGGGGGGCTTGGGTCCGCTGGGGGCAAATTTTGGGGGGTGCAGGTTTGGGAAAGAGAGTTACTCGTCTCCCTGCCCCCCGGGGGCCCCAAACCCACATAAAGTTGGGGGGGCAAAGCCCTGGGGAACCCCCAACAGGGGATGGGCAGTCTACACCCTGCGACCCCCTTTTTTTGGGGGCTGTGTCGGTGGGGGCGGCGAGGTGGGTGCACCCGAGGAATCTCAGGGTGTTTCGGGGTAGGTGTTTGGAACATCCGGCCCTTTTGGGCGGATGAGCGGTTCCCTTTGCTTTGGGGGATTGAAGTGACGGGTTGGGGTGGTCCTCTCAGGGTGAGAAGCCCGGTAGCGGCCGATCAGTGTGGGGGGTTACACCTACTATGGTCGGGCCGCAGCGATGGTCACCACCCCAGGGTGTAGCCTACCCATCTCAGCGATTTCAGCCCCCGGTAGTCGAGGGGGAACCGGTGATGAGCGATATGGCATTGAGACTGAACTGTTTTTGGCTTTTTGTCTTTATTGTTGTATACGCTCCTAAACCGAGTATATAAAATTGATGTGAAAAACTCGCTCTGTGGCAGACGATTGCCCCTGGCGAGATATTCCCCTTGTTGGGGGACTTAATGCGGTATCCGGGGTGACCGAGCTGGTACGAGATTCTGTTGGGCCCCCCTGGCTCGGGGGGGATCCCCGCAGCGAGAAAGCCTCCTCGGGGGCTTTGCTGGTCCCAGAAAATGAGGATCTTGGTCCTGGGACCAGTGCTCCAACCCGCATCCTGGAGGTACAGTGATAGGGGACAGGGCCAAGGAAATCGACCACATTTGTTAGCACGCGATGGAGGATCCCCCAGAACTGCAGGGGTTTTCCGGGATGGCCCAGTTCTGTGGCACCGACCATGGTGTTGTGGCACCCTGGGGTCCTTCAAAACCCCCCCTCCCCCCAGTGGCCACCTAAGGTTTCACTTGGGCGTAAGGGGAAAGGGGGGGAGTGTGCCCCGGGGGTTACCATGGCAGTCTCGAGATTTACGAACCCAGCAACCTGACAGACCCAGCTGCCTTATGGGATTCTTCAAGCGCTAAAACTCGAAGCAGCTCAGGAGTCCCTTGGCAACGCCAAGGACAAGGGGAATTCCATCTCCTGGAGACATTAGAGGATTTAAGGTGTGCAAGGCTCGGCTGAATGGGGAAACAAGTCTTGGTGTTCCATGGTGCGTAGGGTTAGACATGCTGAGAAGGGGGCAAGAAAGTTTATCAGGAAACTTGTGAGGGGGCGAAGGCCAATTTCTTTGGAAATGACCCCCGCCCGCCTACCCCAAACCCTGAGAAAAAGAACCCTAAGCCCCCCCACAGATGACTGCAGTCCCATCAGCGGATGGAGGTATCTCAGATCATGTTGGGGTTTGTTGGGCTGAATATTTTGAACAGCTGTACCAGGGGGGACCATCCCAAAAGTTTGTTGGAGCAAGCGATGTCGCAGTGCCGTGCCGGGCCCCCCCACAGGAGGGAAACCCCTTACCCTAAAAGAGGTTTGGTGGGATTTCAAGCTGAAGAGTGGGAAAGCTGCAGGATATTGGGTATCCCTGTGAACTGTAAAGGCTGGGGGGGAATAGGCTCGGGGGCCGAACAGTCCCCGATTGCCATTTGGGGTCTGGTACCATTCCCCCCACTGCGAGGGGCGTGGCATCCCTCTGGAAGGGGAAAAGGTGGTCATTGGGGTTGTAGCAACTCCGTGGGATACAATGTCAGATACCAGGCAAGGTTTTCGCCCATTCTTTGAAACGGATCCCTAACCACCCACGGGCACAGAACCAACGTTGGATTACTTGGGAAGCCAAATAGACCCTATACTAGCGCTTGAGTAATTTTGGAACGCCGTCAGAGTTTGGCGGGGTGCTCCGGGAGTTTGGGGGTGGGTGCCGCAGCCTACACGACCCAAGAAGGGTTGACTCGGGATGGGGAACGCCATGGGAATGAGGTTAGGGGAATTGACACAGATTTGGGGGGAGTAGTCGATCTTCTTCCCGTTAATCAGGGGGGAGGCAAGGGTGTTCCTTTCACCCAACATTTTTAACACTTGTAGGACTGGTAAAGGCAGAGCTACTAGCCAAAATCAGTGGGAGCAAAAAGGGGAATTTAAGTCTAAAATCTTGACTTTGCCGATGATGTTGCCATCCTATTGAGTCCTTGGAGTCACTTTTGGGGGCTCTTTATGCATTTTTGCAATGAGCAAAACCCCCAGGGGAGAGGTCCCTGGACCAAGACCAAAACAGGGCTTTGGGGGCCTGTTAGGGGAACCCCTTCAGTCGATCCTGCTTGCGGCGAGGCGTTGAAAATTTCAGAAAATTTTTTTACCTTGGCTCTTCTTTAACGGTAGGGTTATGTCGAGCCCCCTGGGTCACGAGATACATTGTAGTTTTTATGTTGGAGGGGGTTTTGGGAGAGTAGTCCAATTCTGGGTTTTTAGACCCAAAAAGTAGTAGAGATTGGTCTGGGAACAGGAGCAGAACCGATCAACAAGAGGTTTGGAGGTTGGTACCTATGCAGAAGGACCCCAAACTGGGCTTCAAGGGCCTTGAAATGCCATTTTTCTTTGGAAACGAAAAATGGGGTATCCAGTGTCTTGGATTTTGCCTTGATGCCTTTGTAAAAAGCCCCTTGCTGGATATGGGGTACAGTTGGGAGGACCACATGTCCAACGGGAGTACCGGGGACGGCATGGGAACCCATTTCTTGCATAACCGGACGCCAACTCAGGCATGTGGCCCCTAGCTCGCTTTCCC
>NC_051423.1:24559949-24562449 GCF_015228065.2 Penaeus monodon | reverse complement strand
ATTTCATGGTCACTGTCTTCTGGGATGCAAAGGGGATTTTGCTGGTTGCCCTTCCTCGAGAGCAGGAAAACAATACATCTGAATATTATGAATGCGTTTTGAGAAAACAAAAAAAATCTCAGAAAAATGCCTGGAAAGTTGCATCAATGCATTCTCTTCCACCGCGACAATGCACCTGCTCATGGTACTCTGCAGACAAGAGCTGTAATACGTGAATTCCAATGGGAATTGTTTGACATCCACCTTACAGCTCCGATTTAGCCTCATCTGACTTTCTTTTTTTCCAAACTTTAAAAAATCATTGAAAGGTCCCAAATTTTCCTTCAGTTGAAGATTAAAAAGAGCTGCTCTGACAGGGTCAGATCACATGACTGTGTTTAAACACAATATAAAAACATACAAAAATGTTCAGGTGCACTGATATCAAAATCCTACCATATGACTTTTAGTTATGAACTTTTCCAAGAACTTTTTAAAGCCCCCTCGTGTGTGTGTGTGTGTGGGGTGGGGTGTGTGTGTGTGTGTGGTGTGTGTGTGTGTGTGTGTGTGTGTGTGTGTGTGTGTTAAGTGTGTGTGTGTGGTAAGTGTGTGTGTGTGTGTGTGGTGTGTGGGGTGTGTGTGTGTGTGTGTGTGTGGTGTGTGGTGGTGTGTGTGTTGTGTGGTGTTTTGGGGTATAAGTTTGTGTGTGTAAGTGTGTGTGTGTGGGGTTGTACGTGTGTGTGGGGTGTAAGTGTGTGTGTGTGGTGAGTGGTGGTGTGTGTGTGTAAGTGTTGTGTGTGTGTGTGTGTTTTGTTTGTGTGTGTTTTGGTGTGTGTTTGTGTGTGTTGGTGTGTGTGTGTGTGTTTTGTGTGGTGTGTGTGTAGGTGTGTGTGTGTGGTGTGTGGGGTGTTGTGTGTGTGTGTGTGTGTGGGGTGTGGTGTGTGTGTGTGTGTGGGGGTGTGTGGGGGTTTTGTGTTGTGTGTACATACATATATACGTAAAATATATATATATATAATTATATATAATATATATATATAGATATAAAATATATATATATATAATAATGTGTATATATAATGGATATAAATATAATAATAAATAAATATAATATATATAATAATATATATATAAATATAAAAAAATTATACTATATAATATATAATATAAATATATAATATTTTGATAATATAATAGATATACATAATAAAATATATATTAATATATAATATATAAATATAATATATAAATATAATAATATATAAAATACACACACATATAGGTCACAGTACACACACATATTATATATATAATATAAAAATAATATAAATATATATATATATATAGATATATATTATATATATTATATATATTTATATATATTGTATTATTTTATATGTAATATATGTATAATATGTATATATATATATATTATATTATTTATATATATATTATATCTATATAATATATATATTTTATATATATAAAATATATTAACATATATTATATTATATTATTATTTATATATAATAATATATTATATTATATATATTATAAAATCTACTATACACACACATATTATGTCACAGTACTCATTGGATGGTTTTGGAAAGTAAAGATATTAGTACTACTTATTTCTGAAATCTTCACAATATTTGTTGAAATGACTCATTGATTTAGCCTCATGGATAATACTAAATTCTATGAACTACAATAACTGTGTTCCCACTATACACATCCAATGGATATTAGAGGTTTGAAGCCTCTGCTACCACAATGCATCATTACCCCTAATGATAAGGTACATCTTGTATCTTTAAATGTACTGAATACTGTAATGGATAAAACAGTAATGTAGGAAATGGTAAGGACTCAAAGCCCCTCACTAAGAAAATATGTCGAATCGGAGGGGGTCTGGGGCAGATTGCAGAGTCCCCAGCTATTGACACAGGGAGATCAAAGAGGATCCAGGGGCAAAACACATGCTTTGGATGGTTGATAGTTCACACAGTTTACTTTGTAGTAACTTGTATATTTAGGATGGGGCTCACTTGTTTGTTTGTTTGCAAAATGCCAGGTTAAATCTTCTATGAGCCTTTGCTCAGGTTTCTCTTTTAAAAATTTTCCTTCATATTTTAAAATGCCTGATATCAGGGTTTTCACATGATCCCCAAGATTGTTGGATGGAGCTTGGAACTTAATCTCTAACAGATACAGTCCTGTTTGAAATGTTGGAAAAATTCCAAGATGTTTAATTTTTCTATAGATAGTACAAATAAGCATTCAAAAGGGATCTTTTCAATGTAACATGGTATTGTTGATAATAATGTATCATATAAAGGAATACCTTTAAGAAAATCCCCTTTGTTGTTTGAAAATTTGATAGGGAATCCCCTTTTTGACTGGTACACAGTATTTGGAATATAATATCCCAAAAAGCTTTGATATCTTATGGGGAGTTATGATACCCTATAAAGGATGTTGCAGAAAATAATGAAGTAGAAGCACTATCAAAGTTTTT
>NC_051423.1:24556014-24559849 GCF_015228065.2 Penaeus monodon | reverse complement strand
GCACATGAAGTGAATAAATGGAAAATAAAGGGAAAATGTGGACAAGAAATGAACAAAAATAAAAAATAAACAAAAACAAGACAACAAAACAAGAAAAAATGCGAACACCCATGGCAACAACAATCTAAAATAAGAAAACAACAAAACAAATACAAAGGGAGAGTAAGTGACAGAGTGTACACGTGCAACCCAATCCGTAGGACCTCCTGATCACTCCCTCCACCTACTCCTCCTGATGTCACTCCCTCCACCTACTCCTCCTGATGTCACTCCCTCCGCCTACTCCTCCTGATGTCACTCCCTCCGCCTACTCCTCCTGATGTCACTCCCTCCACCTACTCCTCCTGATGTCACTCCCTCCACCTACTCCTCCTGATATCACTCCCTCCACCTACTCCTCCTGATGTCACTCCCTCCACCTACTCCTCCTGATATCACTCCCTCCACCTACTCCTCCTGATGTCACTCCCTCCACCTACTCCTCCTGATGTCACTCCCTCCACCTACTCCTCCTGATGTCACTCCCTCCACCTACTCCTCCTGATGTCACTCCCTCCACCTACTCCTCCTGATGTCACTCCCTCCGCCTACTCCTCCTGATGTCACTCCCTCCGCCTACTCCTCCTGATGTCACTCCCTCCATCTACTCCTCCTGATGTCACTCCCTCCACCTACTCCTCCTGATATCACTCCCTCCACCTACTCCTCCTGATGTCACTCCCTCCATCTACTCCTCCTGATGTCACTCCCTCCACCTACTCCTCCTGATGTCACTCCCTCCACCTACTCCTCCTGATGTCACTCCCTCCGCCTACTCCTCCTGATGTCACTCCCTCCATCTACTCCTCCTGATGTCACTCCCTCCACCTACTCCTCCTGATGTCACTCCCTCCACCTACTCCTCCTGATGTCACTCCCTCCACCTACTCCTGATGTCACTCCCTCCACCTACTCCTCCTGATGTCAAATCATTTCTTCTTCCTCCTCCTACTCAACCTCCACTTCTTTTTCTTTTTCTTCTTCCTCTTCCTCTTCCTTCTCCTCCTCCTCACCATCCTCATCCTCCTTCTCATCATCCACCACCTCCGCCTCCACCAGTTCCACCTCCAGTTCCACCACCTCCTGTCGCCCCCGCCGTCACTACCCTTACTTCGCCCCCACCTTTTTATCCCTCTTTTCCATCACACCATCTGTTAGAGCGAACTCTTCGGGCTCATTGCGTCAATGTCTTCCTAAGCGCGCACCCGTCCCTCCCTCAATCCATCTCGACACTTTCCGTCACATTTAGACTAAATCTGAATGTCTGTCTGTCTGTCTGCCTACATCCGTTTGTCTGTCTACATTTATTCATTTATCTATCAGTCTGTCTGCCTGTCTTGTATGCCTGTCTGTGTGTCCGTTCATTCGTCTGTCAATTTGTATGAATATGTATATGTCCGTATATCTGCCTGCCTCTCCTCTCCTCTCTCACTCAACTCTCCGTATCGCCCCGGACCATCGCCTTCGAGCGCCATAAAAAGCAATCGCTGGCTGCTTCCATTAACACCCGAAGCTCCCTCCCGCCATAGACCACTCTGTCGATCCCTAATAGCTGGCCACAGCCACCAGCCGCCGCTAACTGCCTCCTCGCAGGGCATAACTACCTGACCCCCTTTTCTCCGGCCACACCAGGCCACGGGCATGTGCAGTAATAACACTTGTAACATATTGTGTGTATGCTGTTGACTGCGTGTTATGATTTTTTTGTGTGCGTGTATAAATGTTCAAATGAGTGTTCAAATGTTTATAGAAGCGTGCGCGTGTTTGTGCCCGTGCAGGTGCACATGCAATTACATAATGCATGTGTTGTATCTGCAATACTCCAACCTCTATAACCGTTGAATAAAGCCACTCAACACAATAGCCCGAACCCCATTCCTGCCGATGTGCGAGGCAGTGCCTGTACAGAAAACTTTACATGTTCACATTACACCGCGATGTCGGAACTCCAAGTCGAGAGTTGCAACACAAGACGGTGATACTGTGCGAAAAAATAAAAACACTGGAGAAAATATAAAAATTCATGTAGTAAAAACTACCCGCATATCATACACTTTAGTGCGTGACATCCTGGGTTTTGCGCCGAGTGGCAGCGAAACTTTTCTTCAGAACTGCTTTTGAACACGACACGCTCTGGCTGTTTTCCAATCAGCTTGAATGAAGACATTGAATTACACACGGAAAAACTGCTCACAATGTCTCGGATTTTCGTACATTTTTTCAATTAGAATGCCGTTGCAACCACAGGCAAATGCACTTCCTCTTCGTCACGTTTCAGCACCTTATAGGAGACGGTGACATTTGACAGTTCACTTGCAGAATAAAACAACACTCGCAAAACGTGACTACCCGAACGGCCTGTCGGAGGCCTATAGCTTACACAGCACTGCAGCAGATGAACTCACGAGATTGCAAACGAAACACGTGCTCGGCGCCGAGAGCTCGTTTCAAGCGTGCAAAGGACGCTGCACCAACCCGCGGGACTCGCATGAAGGAACTGTCAGACCGTTCCCGACTGCCGCGCCGTCAAAACTGCCGGGTCTCGCACCCTCCCTCCTTCTCGCTCGCTCGCCGCCCCTCCCTCCCTCCCTCCCGCTGCGGTGGCCGCCCCTCCGCGAACATTCCTCGAGGATTTCGCTCCTCTATTTGCTTACCTCGACCCATTCATTCCTCTGCTACACATTTACCTCCCGTACACGGAGAAATGGGTCAGCGTCCAACGAAGGCAGCCTCCTCAGACACCGGCCATGGATTCCGCCCGACACGCTACTCACCTTTCTTGTCGCCTCCATCGCCCTCTTCATCCAGGTTTCCGATTCCCGCATTCTGTTTCTCTGTTTCGCAATCCCACTCCTTCCGTTCCTTAGCGCCGTTACTCCGGCTAGTCTTTCGCTCAGCAAAATTTCCCGTGAGTCCAGAATTTTCGCTTTTGTCGTTCGCTCCCCCGTTTATTGTCTCCTCTCTCTTCTCACTGGCCTTCCCTTTTCATTCTTCTGCCCCTTCCATCCTTCCCTCCCTCCCTCTATTTCTCCTTCTCTCATTCGCTTTGTATTTTCTAATGTCCCTTTCATTCCACATCGCCCCTTGTGTCCCTCACTCACTTCAGTCAATTAATGTAGTGAATGACAACCTTTCTTTAACATCTTTCACCCTTCCCATCTGTTTCTATTTCTTCATATTCCCTTTTCTCCCTACCATCCTCCTTTCCCTTTTCTCCTTCTCTCAATCATTTTCTTTCTCATTTCTCCTTCTCTCAATCATTTTCTTTCTCATTTCCTTTCTTCCTTTTTCTTCTCATTCTTCCCAACAACTACAACGTCTTCCATCGCCTTCCTCCTGCCTGCTCTTGCATCGACCCCTACCATTCCTCGAGCAAGAGCAGGAGTGCGTGCGGGGCGTGCGAGGCGTGCGGGGCCACCTGTGAATCCGGCGACAGGACACGGCACACTTACAAACCAAGAAAAGGAAGGAAGGAAAGGGAAGCCCAAGTCAGCGCCAGTCGAGAGTGCCCGGAGGGAAGATGCTGGTACTCCACCCCGACTCTCCCTTCGTTTCCTTTCCTATGCCCCTTTCGCCCTCTTTAATCACCACCACTATCATTTTATTTATTTATTATTATTATTATTATTATTATTATTATTATTATTATTATTATTATCATCATCATTTCATTCGTTTCTTTCCCATTTCTTTTCCATCCCCCCGCACTCACACCACCTGAAGCCTTCTTGCTCTTTTCACACAGCCACCATCCGTCGTGGATTTTCGCCAGCCTCCCTTGCTCTCTCTCTCTCGC
>NC_051423.1:24531014-24541014 GCF_015228065.2 Penaeus monodon | reverse complement strand
GAGATGAAGAGAGAGAGAAGAGAGAGAGTGGGGAGAGAAAAAAAAGGGGGGAGAAAAGAGACAGAGAGAGAAAAAGAGAAAGAAAAGAAGAAGAGAGAGCGGGGAAAAGAGAGACGAGAGGCAGGGGGGAGGGGGGGGGGCCGGAGAGAGGGAGGGGGAAGAGAGGGGGAGGGGGGGGGGGAGAGGGGGGAAAAGAGGGACAGAGGGAAGAGGGGGGGAGAGAGAGGAGAGAGAGTGGGGGGGAGAGAGAGGGGAAAAGGGAGGGGAGGAGGGGGGAAGAGAGGGGAGAGGGGAGAGAGGGAAGAGAGGGAAGGGGAGAGAGGGGAGGGGAGAATTCCCGCTGAGAGAGGAAGGGGAGGCAGGGAGAGGGGGGAGGGGGGGGGGAGGGGGGAGGGAGGGGAGGGGAAGGGGAGAGAGGAAAAGAGAGAGAGAAGAGACCAGAGAGGGGAGAGAGGAGAGGAGAGAGAGAGAAAAGAGAGGAGGAGAGGGGAGAGAGAAGGGGGAGAGAGAGAGGAAGGGGAGGGAGGAGAGAGAAGAAGGGGGGGAGAGAGAGGGAGAGGGGAGGAAAAGGGGAGGGGAAAAGAGAGAAAAGAGAAAAGGGTGGGGGAGAGGAAGAGGAGAGAGGGGAGAGAGGGGGAGGGGGGAAAAGGGATGGGGAGAGAAAAAGAGAAAAGGAGAGGGAGGGATGAAGGGGAAGAGAGAGAGAGAGAGAGATGGAGGTGAGAGAGTGAGGAGAGAGGGGAGAGAAAAAAGGGGGAAGGGGGGAGAGGGGAGAGAAAAGAGGGGAGAGATGGGAAGAGGGGAGGAAAAGAGAGGAGGGAGGGAAGGGGAGGGGGAGGAAGAGGAGAGAGGGGAGAAGAGAGAGACGAGATGGGGAGAGGGGGGGAGGGGGATGAAAGAAGAGAGAGATGAGAGGAGAGAGAGAGGGGGAGAGGGAGAAGGGGGGGAGAAAGGAAGGAAGGAGGGGAGAGAGAGATGGAGGGGAGAAAGGAGAGAAAGAAAAGGGGAGAGAGAGAGAGAGGGGAGAAGAGAGAGAGAGGGGGGATTGGGGGAAAGGGGAGAGAGGAGAGGAGAGGGGAGCGGGGGGAGAGAGGGAGAGGAGGGGAGGAGAGGGGGGGGAGAGAGAGAGAGGAAAAGGGGGAGAAGAGAGAAGAGAGGAGAGAGAAGAGACGAAAGGGGGGGAGAGGGGGAGAAAAGAGAGGAGAGAGGAGAGAGGAATTTAGGGGGGAGGGGAAGGGGGGGGGGAGGGTGGGGGGGAGGGGGGGAGGAGAGGGGGGGAGGGGGGAGGGGGAGAGAGGAAAAGAAAGGGGAGAGAGGGGGGGAAGAGGGGGGGAGAGGGAGAGGGAGAGGGGGGGGGGAGAGAGAGAGAGAGAAGAGGAAGAGAGAAAAGGAGAGAGAAGAGGGAGGGGGAGAGAGAGGGAGGGAAAAGGGGGGAGGGGGGAGAGAGAAGGGGAGAGAGAGAGAGGGGGAGAGATGAGGGGGAAAAGGGGAAGGGGAAAAGAAGGGGAAAAAGGAGATGGGGAGAAGAAAAAGGGGAGAGAGAGGGGGGGGGGGGAGGGGGAGGGGGGGAGGGGGGGGAGAGGGGGGAGAGAGGGGGAGAGGGAGGGAGAGAGAGGAGAGGGGGGAGAAAAGAGAGAGACGGAGAGAGAAAAGGGGAGAGAGGAGAGAGAGAGGAGAGAGAGAGAGAAAAGGAGGGGGGAAAAGGGAGAGAGGGAGAAGAAAAGAGAAGGAGAGGGGAAAAGGGAAAAGGGGGAGAGGGGAGAGAGGGAAAGGAAAAGAGAAAAGGGGAGAGAGAGAGGGGGAAGAGAGAAAAGAAAAAGGGGAAAAGGGGGAAGAGAGAGAGAGAGAAAGGGGGAAGGGGAGAGAGGGAGTTGGGGTGAGAAAAGGGGAGGGGGAGAGAGAGAGAGGGGGTGGGGAGAGAGAGAAAGGGGGGATTAGAGAGAGAAGATGGGGGAGAGGAGGGGGGAAAAGGTAGAGGAGGAAGGGGAGAGGAGAGGAGAAGAGAGAGAGAGAGGGGAGGATGGAGGGAAAAAAAGGAGAGGAAAAGGGGAGGGGGGAGGGGAGGGGAGAGAGAGAGAGGGGAGGGAAAGGGGAAAGGGGAGTGAGAGAGAGGAAAAGAGAGAGGAGAGAGAGAGGGGGGAGAAAAAGGGGGGGAAAAAGGGGAGAGGAGAGGAGAGAGAGGGGAGGGGGGGAAAGAGAGAGGGGGAAGGGGGGGAGAGAGGAGGAGAGAGAGAGAGAGAGGAGAGAGGGAGGGAGGGAAAAGAGAGGGGGAGAGAGAGAGAGAAGAGGGGAAAAGAGAGAGAGGGAGGAAGAGAAAAGAGAGAGAGAGAGAAGGGGAGAGAGGAAAGGAGAGGGGGAGAAGAGAGAAAGGACCCAAATGTTAGAAGGGAAGGGGGACGAGGGAAAAATTTACCGGTCGGGCCCCCCCCCCCCGGGGGAAAAAACTGGGAGGGGAAACCAAAAGAGGGGAAAAAAAGGGGGAGGGGGGGAAAAAAAGGAAGGTAAAGGAAAAGGGGACGGGAGGGGGGGAGGGGGGAAAAAAAGAAAAGAAAGGGGGAGAAAAGGGAAAAAAGAGGAGAGAAAAGAGGGGGGGAGGAAGAAGGGGAAAAGAGGGAGACCAAAAGGGAGAGGGGGGAAAAGAGAAGACAGGGGAAAAAAAAAATAAAAAGGGAGAAAGAGAGGAAGGGAAATAGAGGAACCAAAAAGGAGAGAAAGGGGGAAAATAAAAAAGGGGAGAAAAGCGGAGGGGGGGGAAAGGGTGGGGAAAGGGAAAAAGGGGGACCCGGGGAAAAAGGAGAAAAAGGGAGGAGAGAGAGAAGACAAAAGGGGAAGGAAAAGGAATTGGGAGAAAAGGGAGAGGAGAATTTAAAGTAGAGGGGGATTGGGGTGAGAAAAAGGGGAAAAGAAGGCCCCCCCCCCTAAGGGGGTAAAAAACCCCGGGCGAGGTCCAAACCAACCCGAAACCGGGGGGGGAAAGAAAAAAATCCGGGGAAAGGGGAACAACCGGGACGGTTGGGGGGAGGAAAGGGAAAAAAAAGTGGGAAAGGGGAAAGGTGGGAAAAAAAAAAGGAAAAAAGCCAGGGAGGGAAAAAGGGGGGAAATTTAAAGGGAATGAGGGGAGAAAAGAAGCAAAAGGAAATTAAAAAAGGAGAAAGGGGGGGGGGAAATTGTAGGGAAAAAAGGAGAGAAAGGGGAAAAAAGAGGAAGAAAAAGGGAGACAGGAAGGGAAAGGGAGAGAAAGGGGGAAAAAAGGGGACAGGGGAAGAGAGGGGGGGAGGGAGGGAGGGAAAAGGGAAAAAAGGAAAGGGGGGCAAAGGGGGGGGGGGGGGGAAAAAAGTGGAAAGGGAAAAGGGAAAAGGGAAAGGAAAAAAGGGAAAAGGGAAAAAAGGGGAGGGAAGGGAGGGAGGATAAAGAACCAGAAAGGGGGAAAGAAGAGGAGAGAAATAGAAAAAAAAAAGAGAGGGGGAAGGCGAGAGAAGGGGAAAAAGAGTGAAAAAAGAAAAGAGAGAAAAAGGGAGGGAAGGGAGGGAGGGAGAAAAAAAAGAAAAGAAATAAAAAGAAAGGGGGGGGGGAGGGGGAAAAGAGAGAGGAGAGGAGAGAGAGGGGGAGAGGGGAGAGGGGAGGGGAGAGAGAAGGGGAGGGAAGAAAGGGGGAAGGGGGGAAGGTGGAGAAGGGGGGGAGTGAGGGGGGGGGGGAGGGAGGGAGGAGGGGGGGAGGGGGGGGAGGAGGGGGGGGAGGGGGAGGGAGGGAGGGAGGGAGGGAAAAGGGGGGGAGGGAGGGGGGAGGGAAGGGGGAGAAAGAGAAGAGAGAAAGAGAGAAAGAGGGTGAAAGAGAGAAGGAGAAAAGAGAGAAAAGGGGAAAAGGGGGGGGAGAAAAGGAGGGGAGAGGGAAAGAGGGAAATGAGAGAGAGAGAGAGAGAAGGGGGAAGGGAAGGGGAGAGGGAGAGGGAGAGAGGAAGGAGGAGGGGGAGAGAGAGAGTGAGAGATGAGGGGAATTTGAGAGGGGGAGAGGAGCGAGAGAGGAGAGGGGAGAGAGAGAGGGAGAGAGGGAAAGGGGTGGGGGGCAGGGGACAGGTGGAAGAGGGGGAGGGAAGGGGGGGAAAGGGGGGGGAGGGAGGGAGGGAGGGGGGGGAGGGAGAGAGAGTGGGGAGAGAGAGAAAAGGAGAGAGTGAAGAGGAGAGAGAAAGGGGGGAAAAGAAAAAGAGGAAAAGAGAGAGAAGAAAGAGGAAAAAGAGAGGAAAAAGAGAAAAAAGAAGGGGGGAGAGAGAGAGAGGGGAAAAAGAGAAAAAGAGAGAGAAAAGAGAGAGAGGGATGAGAGGGAAGGGGAGAGAGGAAAGAGGGGAGGAGGAGGGGAGAAAGAGAGAGGGAGGGGGAAAGAAGAGAGAGAAAAAGAAAGAAAACGAGGAAAAAGCGAGAGAGAAAGAAAAAGGAAAAGAGAGGAAAAGCCAGAAGGAGAGAGAGAAAAGAGAAAGGGGAAAAGGGGAGGAAGGGGGAGAGAGAAGGGGGAGAGGGGGAGGGGGGGGGAATTGAAAAGAGGGGGGGAGGGAGGGAGGGGGGGAGGGAGGGAGGGGGGGAAAAGGGGGGGGGGGGAGAGAGAGAAAAGATGAGAGAGAGAGAAAAAAGAAAAGAGAGGAAGGAGGGAGAGAGAGAAAAAAGAAGAGGAGAGAGAGAGGGGAGGAGGGAGAGAGGGGAGAGAGAGAGAGGAGGAAGGGAGAGAGGAGGGAAAAAGAGAGAGAGGAGAGAGACGGGGAAGAGAAAAGGAAAGGGAAAAAAGAAAAGGGGGAAGGGGGAAAAGAGAGAGAGAGAGAGAGAGAGATGGAGAAAGAAGAGGGGGAGAGAGAGAGAGGGGGAGGAAAGGGGGAGGGGGAGAGAGAGAAGAGGGAGGGGGAGAGAGAGAAGAGAGCAAGGGGGGAGGGGAGAGAAAAAAGGGGGGAGAAGGGAGAGAGAGGGAAAGAGAGAGAGAGAGAGGAAAGAGAGAGAGGGGAGAGAGAAGGGGAGAGAGAGAAGAGAGATGAGAGAGAGAGACCGTTGGGAGAGGGAGAGAGGGAGAAGAGAGTGGGAGAGGAGAGAGGGAGAGAAGAGGAAAAAGGGGGTTCCCCGGAAAAGAGGAGAGAGGGGAGAAAGAGAGGAAAAAGGGGAGAGAAGAGAGAGGAGGAAAACGGGGGGGAGAGAGGAAAGGGAAAAAGAGGAGAGATGAGA
The DNA here is from genome assembly GCF_015228065.2 of Penaeus monodon. Taxonomy (NCBI): domain Eukaryota; kingdom Metazoa; phylum Arthropoda; class Malacostraca; order Decapoda; family Penaeidae; genus Penaeus; species Penaeus monodon. The sequence continues at coordinate 24,535,816 of NC_051423.1, read as the reverse complement.
GGAGAGAGAGGGGAGGGGAGAGAGAAGAAAAGAAAGAGAGGAGAGAGAGGGGGGAGAGAAAGAGGAGTGAGAGGAGAAAGAGGAGGAGAGAGAAAGAAAAGGGGGGAGAAAAGAGAGAGAGAGAGGGAAAGGGGAGGAGAGAGGAGAGGAGAGAGAGAGATGAGGAGAGAGAGGGGAGAGAGAGAAAAGAGAGAGAGAGAGAAAGAGAGGGGGAAAGGGGAGAGAGAGAAGAGGAGAGAGAGAGAGAGAGAGAGAGAGAGGGAGAGAAAACCCGGAAAAGAGAAAAAGAGTGAGAGAAAGAGATGGGGATGAGAAAAAGAGAGGGAAAAAGGGAGAGGGGAGAAAAAGAGAGGGAAAAAGAGAGAGAGAAAAGAGAGGGGAGAGGGGAAAAGAGAGAGAGGAGAGCGAAGAGGAGAGAGAAGGGAGAGAGAGAAAGAGAGAGGGGAAAAGAGGGGGAGAGGAAAGAAGAGAAAAAAAAAAAGAAAAAAAAAAAAAAGGGAAAGAGAGAGAGAGAGAGAGGAGGGGAAAGGGGAGAGAAAAAAGAGAGAGAGGGGAGAGAGAGAGGAAAATTGAGAAAAAGGAAAAAATCAAAAAAAAAAAAAAAAGCAAACAAAAAAGGGAGAGAGAAGAAACCGAGGAGGAGAGGGCGCCCGGAAAAAGAAAAAGGTAGAAAAAAGGAAAAAAAATTTAAAAAAACCCAAAAAGAAAACCCCAAAAAGGGCCCAAAGGGAAAAAACCGGGGGAAAAGCCCCGGAAAACCAAATGGCAAAAGGAGCCCCCGGCAAAAAAATAAAGGGAAAAAGCGCCGGGGGGGAAGGTAAAACGGGGTTTTTTAAAAAACCCGGTTGTAGGGGAAAGGGGGAAAAAAGGGAAAAAGGGGAGGGAGAAAAAGGGGGGGGGGAGGGAAAAGGGGGGGGGAGGGGGAGGGGGGGGGGAGGGAAGGAGGGGGGGAAGGGGGGGGGGAAAAGAAAAAAAAAAAAGAGGAGAGAGAGAAGGATAGACAGAGGGGGAGAGAGAAAAGAGAGAGAGAGGAGAGGGGAAGAGAGAGAGAGAGAGAGAAAAAGGGGAGAGAGAGAGGGAGAGAGAAAAGGGGAGAGAGAGGGGAGGGAGAGGGAGAAGAGAGGAGGAGAGGGGAGAGAGAGAGAGAAGACGAGAGAGAGAGAGAAGGAGGGAGGAAGGGGCGAGGAAAAGAGAGAAGGGGAGAGAGAGAGAGAGAGAGAGAGAGAGAGAAAGCATCCCATTAATCATGCATGTATTCATCTTCGTGTACATATCTGTCGCTTCAATCCTTCTTTCTATGGCTATTTAGAAGAATGAGAGGATCATGACATGAGTGAGAGAGTAGGTGAGTGAGTGAGTGAGTGAGAGAGAAAGAGAGAAAAAGAGAGGAGAGAGAGTGTGTGTGTGTGTGTGTGTGTGTGTGTGTGTGTGTGTGTGTGTGTGTGTGTGTGTGAGAGAGTGTGAGAGTGTGTTGTGAGTAAGTAAATGAGTAAGTGAGTGAGCGAGTGAGTGTGAGTGTGCGAGTGGTGTGTGAGCGTGAGTGTGTGCATGTGTGAGCGTGAGCGTGTGAATGTGTGATCGTGAGCATGTGCATGTGTGATGTTGTGCGTGTGTATGCATGAGCGTGTGCGTGTGCATGTGTGGGCGTGTGCGTGCCTGTGCATCCGCGCGTGTTGCAGGCACATGCGTGTATATTTTTCATTACTTTCACTAATATATGATATTCAAACCCTTTATCACTACCATATAAAAACACCAATTACTAGAGCATGTCACACAAACACGCGTGAGCATGTAGGCCTACCGTCGCCCAAAAACGAGCCCCGAGAGGAAGCGCCGCCCGGGTCAAAATGAGAAAGAAACAAATCCCCGGCCAAAAAGTCGTCTTGGAAGACAGGTGGGGAAACACCTGTGTCGTCTACCCCCTTCCCTCGGACCCCCTCGCCACTCACCCCTCCTGCACCCACACCGTCTCGGGGGGTTGCTCCCCCTCCCATTCCCGCCCACAGCTTACCCACAAACGGCGCCCATGTGGGGCTTCTCTTTTCTCTTCGCTTCACTCCACCCCGCCCGCGCAACCTCTTCGGTTGAGAGAGAGAGATAGAGAGATACACGAGATGCATACACACATATATATCCTTATATATACACATTCTCTCTCTCTCTCTCTCTCTCTCTCTCTCTCTCTCTCTCTCTCTCTCTCTCTCTCTCTCTCTCTCTCTCTCTCTCTCTCTCTCTCTCTCAATTGTGTCTGCCTGTCTGTCTATCTGTCTGTCAGTCTCAAACTCACACACACACGAGAGAGAGAGAGAGAGAGAGAGAGAGAGAGAGAGAGAGAGAGGAGAGAGAGAGAGAGAGAGAGAGAGAGAGAGAGAGAGAGAGAGGAGAGAGAGAGAGAGAGAGAGAGAGAGAGAGAGAGAGAGAGAGAGAGAGAGGGGGGGGGGGGGATTGGGGCAAGGGAAGGGAATGTGTGTGCGCTCGTGTACGTGCGTGACTATACGGACGTTTCCGATACAGCACCGCCACAACCCATGATCACTCCTAGGTCCGCCGACTAACCCCGCAAATAACCCCCACGCCGTCACAATTCGTAGAGACAACGACGCATCCATCATCCGACTGCTACCGCCCACTCACACCTATGTCATGAGAGAGGTTCTTTCTCATTAATGTATACTATTATCGCCCTGTCCCATTTCCCCCTAACAATGCCGCTGTCGCCATTCGACAGAACTGTAAAATGACTTAAATGTACATCCTATATCTGAAGGCATTTATCGTACGGATTTCTGCACTCTTGAATATTTATGTCGGAAGCAGAGAGAGAGAGAGAGAGAGAGAGAGAGAGAGAGAGAGAGAGAGAGAGAGAGAGAGAGAGAGAGAGAGAGAGAGAGAGAGAGAGAGAGAGAGAGAGAGAGAGAGAGAGAGAGAGAGGGGTGGGGGGGAAGACTGATAGATGGATAGATAGATAAAGGGAGGGGGAGGATGGGAGCAGGAGATATAACAACTCAAACACAAACATAACAACCAACCAACGTCTGTATCCATGGAGTTAGCCTACCTGCCTTCCTGCCTGCAAATATGCCGGTACAACCTGCATGCATATCTCTCTAAGTATATGCCTGTCAGGCATCCTGCCCGCCTGTCTGTCTGTCTGTCTGTCTGTCTGCCTACTCGTCTGCCAACCTGTCTGCCTGCCTGCATGTCTACCAATCTGTCTACCTACTGCCTGCCTGCCTGTCTGCCGGCCTGTCTGTCTATTTACTTGCCTGGCTGCATGAGATAAGCAGAGATGGAGATGGGGATGGAGGAGGGGAAGGGGAAGGGGAAGGGGAAGGGGAAGGGGAAGGGGAAGGGGAAGGGGAAGGGGAAGGAGGGGTAGGAGAGGGAGAAGGAAGGAGAAGAAGGATAAAAAAAAACATAAAAAGGAACATGAAAATTTTGAGAATAAGAGAAATAGAACGAGATAAAAACTAAGACGCTAGACATCATCTGTTTTGACTTGCGAGGACGTAAAGAATGGTATCAGGGCTAAACAAATAAATAAAATAAATAAAAAAACATACAAACACACACTAACACATTCTATAAATATATAAATAAATAAACTATATACATAGACATAGACATACATATATGCACACACACACACACACACACACACACACACACACACACACACACACACACACATATATATATATCATATACCTCATCCGAAAATAACCATTACATGGCAAGAAAAATCATACTAGGACAACATAAAGCAACCCACCGACAGGCAAACGGCCATTTAGAATGAAAAATGGAATCACGAAAATATTCCCAGCCGGTGTGAGTGAAACCTCCTGCTAAAGAGTTTCCATGGCGGGAGCAGGCCAGGTCGCACTTGTGAGGCTGTACACGTGGTGCCTCCGTCCCCCGTGTGCACGTCGGCGCCGAGACGGTCGCGTGCACACGGAACTACTCATACGGTGATCATGAGGTGATCCAGAACGTTTCGTGTTCTGATCATTAGGGCATCAGAAACTGAAAAAGCATGGCAGATAAAAGCGCCAATTGTAAGAGAGAGAAAGAAAATGAGAGTGTGATAACTACAGACTGCAAATGAGTTCTTACACCACCCAGATCTCACTCATGGTAGCAGTATATCTATCGAATGTCTTTAAAATCACTGTGAAAACAAATTAATTAATATGTAACTTATAAACCATGCAAATTAGATCGACAGCTCTGCAAAATTTTCATTTTTTATCACTTTACGAATGAATTTAAAAAATCATTCAGAAGCCAAAACATGCGCACACGCAAGTACACACACACTACCACTAGTACAATACTAATAACTTATAATGATGATAACCATAATATACAGACAGGGCGGTTCATGATACAAACAGTATTTATAGAAAGCAGGTGGAAAAAGGGGCTGACACTGAACAAGGCTCAGCAGGCCACAGACAAAAAAGGAACAGCTGTTGGAAAAACAAGACAAGCAGGCTAAGGCAGGCCAGCCCGACAGATGAAGAGGCAGCAGGCGGTGCAGACGAAGCAGATGCAGCAGAAGAAGGGCTCATGAGGTGAAGAGGGCAGCAGGTAAGGAGGGCAGCAGGTGAAGAGCAGAGCCGGCGAGAGTGAGCGAGATGGTCGGGGTTGCGAGCCAGTGGGTCACTGACTGGACTCCCTGCTCCCAAGGTCATGCATTAAAAACCCGATATACAACACCAGTCACAAAGTATGGGCCGCGTAGGCAGACGGCCACCTCCAGCATGCCTCCGACAACTAGCTTACTTATTGCCGAC
>NC_051423.1:24508514-24523514 GCF_015228065.2 Penaeus monodon | reverse complement strand
AACAAATATCTCAAGTCTTATGTAGACGAGACCAAGCGTGTCCAGGTCACATGGATTGGTGGAGAGGGAGAGAGGGAGAGAGGGAGAGAGGGAGGAAGAGAGAGAGAGAGAGAGAGAGGAAGAGGGAAAGAAAGGAAGGAGGAGGAAGGGGGAGAGGGAAAGGTAGAGGTAGGAAGAGAGAGAGAGAGAGAGAGAGAGAGAGAGAGAGAGAGAGAGAGAGAGAGAGAGAGAGAGAGAGAGAGAGAGAGAGAGAGAGAGAGAGAGGAAGAGGAAAAGAAAGGAAGAAGGAAGGAGGAGGAAGGGGGAGGGGGAGAGGGAGAGGGAGGAGGGGGAGAGGGAGAGGGAGAGGGAGAGGGAGAGGGAGGAGGAGGATAGGGAGAGGGAGGGAGAGGGGAGATGAAGGGAAAGGAGCAGGGAGGGGGACGGCGGCAAGTGTTACCACCCCGAAGACCAAAACAGGTACAGGTTACCAAACGTGAGGTGCGTCAGGTACAGGTTAAAACATGTGGGGCGAGGCGTCAGGCAAGGTTGCACGGCTGATACATACACCAGGTCCAGTGTGTAACATGTGTTACACTCTGCGTTACCGTGTAAATTCTGTTGTGCGTGCGGGGGTGTGGCGTAACCAACACAAGAGATATATCACAAGGCGCAGACGCACGTGGGTACGACATGGCGTGGAGGAGCTGGCGAATCTGCCCTAGTGAGTGTATCATGATCGGACGCACTGCAACCCGAGCTCTGCATTTTGAAAATCCTTGGCCGAGGGGCAATTTGCAACCGGACAATGCACGAGGCGTCCCCATGCGCATGACACTTGTATGAAACATAGGCAAGAGAAGACGCAGTTTGAAGTAAACAGTCGAGATCCGGAGAACACCTCGAACGCACACACAAATTACGTGTTCACATGATAACCTCATGCGCTCTACAGGTAAACAACTCGTGGTAAAGGTTGCGAGGATAAAAAAGGACGCAAGATACAGGTTTTGTTTGAACGAACCCAGAGACAGGCCGCAGGCGAAGAGGGCCCGGTACAGGCCACTCACTGGTAGAAGAGTTCAAGACCAAATGACCACCCACGTGGGGGGGGGGGGGGCCCCCTTGGATGACATGATCGGCGGAGGGAATGGCCAAAGGACGAGGCGAACGAGGAAAAGGAGGTGAGAGAGGAAGCAAATGGGAAAAGTAAAGAAGGCAAGGAAAGGGGGAGGAAGGAGGAGGAGGAGGAGGAGGAGGAGGAGGAGGAGGAGGAGGAGGAGGAGGAGGAGGAGGAGGAGGAGGAGGAGGAGGAGGAGGAGGAGGAAGAGGAGGAGGAAGAGGATCGATGGAGGGGAAGAGAAGAAAGAGAGAGAGAGAGGGGGGAGGCGATAAGAGAAAGGAAGAAGAGTAAGAGGAGGCAAGAGGGGAGGAGCGCAGCTCCAGGGGGACGACGCAGGTGCCGGGATGGCTCGGCAACTTCCGGGCGTTGACTGGGGGTTTGGTGTGCCCCGCAATTATACTGTCTCTCCCACGGGGCTCTCGTGATGGTAGATCCTCCGCCCCCTCCCCCCTCCACTCCCTCCCTCCTCCGCCCTCGCCCCTGGGCTGGAGCACGACTTAGTCATGAGCATCCTCGCGACACGTGTCTAGAAAAGCTCCCACGCTGACAGTGCACACACGCACACACCCATCACGAACGCCGAGGGAAACGGGAGGGGGGTCATACATCGTGTCGTTGCAGCTCTAGTACACCCAGTGCAACCTTTCATCAACTTTAACGCCAAGAACTGCACGTGATGAAGACCACTGGAGCAAATTGCCTTTTTATCAGTGGAACCGTTCCTGCCCATAACAAACCTCCGTAATACCGTTTATATACCATACAGTACTGAGCAGTTTAACCCATTGTTGTAGAAGGACGACTTTGATAAAATCGTCATCAAAATACTAATAATATCAGTAGTAGGAATAGTAATAGTAACAGTAAGAATTAGTGATGATGGCGATAATGATGCTGCTGATGATGACGATAACAACAACAACAACAACAACAACAACAACAACAACAACAACAACAACAACAACAACAACAACAACAATAATAATAATAACGTACGTGTCTGTATGGGGATGGGGTGTTAGTAGGGGTGGGGGGTCGATAACACTTCCAGAGCCAGCATCACTTGCTGTCTTTGCCAACACAGCTTGTTTAATTTCAATTTTTACACGAATCAAGGTTTACAGAGGTAGCGATGACTACGTAAACTATTAACACGAATTCGCATGACTAAGAAACACGACACGACATGATCAATTCTTAACGGAGAATGAATAAGAAATGTACTACTAAAAAGGAAAGCGAAAATTTAGAACAGAAAAAAATCAGATTCTAAAGCCTTGAATTCTAATTCGGAGAGGGAGAAGGAGAGGGAAAGAGGGTGATTGGAGGGAGGGAGGGAGGGAGGGAGACAGAGAGAGAGGGAGAGGGAAGGGAGATAGGGAATAGGGAGAGAGAGGGAATGGCGGGGAGAAAGGGAGAAGGGGAGAAGGGGAGGGAAAGAGAGGGGAGGGAAAGAGAGGGGAGACAGACAGCCAACACTGATCAAGACGCAGCACACGTAGGCACTTCCGAGAGGCGATCGCGCGTAATGGTGAGAGAACAGTTGCTGTGTACACGTGGAGCTATACAATCTAGCGGGAAAAAGACTTCGTTCTAAGCATACTGTTCGCGTGCGCGCACGCGTGTACGTGCCTACCAATGGTTGTGCATTTTTTTAAGTGTGCAAGTGTGAGCGCGCGCGGAGACGGTAGCGGGAGATCGCAGCCTCCTGGGCGGTGATGAGAGGCTGCGGAATGGCGAGGTGTGTGACCGCGGCTACCGTGCGACGCTTCCGTTCCTGCCCACTCCTGCCGGCCGCGCGCCCACGCCTTCACGCTACGACACGCTCTCACCCACACTCAACAGCAGGAACACCAAATCAAAGACACAAAGGAAGACAGGCCGACGGACACTCATCCCTCGCTCTCCCCCGTCCTTCTCCATCCCCTCTCCTTCTCGTTCTCATCCTCCTCTCTCTCGCTACTCGTGCGGCTTCCTGTGTGCCTTCGCGCCCGCCTGTGTGTTTGCATATCTCTCTCTCTCTCTCTCTCTCTCTCTCTCTCTCTTCTCTTCTCTCTCTCTCTCTCTCTCCTCTCTCTCCTCTCTTCTCTCTCTATCCCTTCTCTCTCTCCTCCTATCCCCTTACTCATCTCTCTCTCTAATCCCATTCTCTCTCTCTATCCCCTTCACTCTCTCTATCCCCTTCACTCTCTCTATCCCCTCCTCTCTCTCTATCCCCTCCTCTCTCTCTATCCCCTTCACTCTCTCTATCCCCTCTCTCTCTCTATCCCCATCTCTTCTCTATCCCTTCACTCTCTCTATCCCCCTCCCTCTTTCTTTCTTTATTGCCCCAAAAACATTCCTTTCCAATGCTGAACTTTCCTTGCTCTCTTACTTTTGCACACTTCCTTCTTCTCCTTCTTCTCCTCCTTCTATCTGACTTTTTTCTCCCTTTACTCTCCTTATTTTCATCTTCGTCTCCAGGAGCACTACCACTTTTCTCCCACCATTTCGAAGCTTTATAATACAAAATCGAAGGCTCCTGTTCACAGTTCCTTTTCTTAAAACAACGCCTTTGTTCTATTTTTCTCGATCTACAATTTTCGATTTTCGATTCCTTGCTACCGAGCCCACAACGCAAACCGCATCCAAGACAAAAAAACGACCTAATAGCCACGCCTTGGCCATCCAATAATGAACAAATGAGCAGCTATTTTGACAGACACCTAGTATTTGCACGTGATCGTCGGTGACCCGCGAAGCTTATGCTTCGAAGAGGCCGAGGCTTGCACTGATGCAACAAGCCAAACTTGCATCAATAACGTGCATATACTATATACTATCAAAGACTTGTAATAAAGAAAGAGAGAGAGAGAGAGAGAGAGAGAGAGAGAGAGAGAGAGAGAGAGAGAGAGAGAGAGAGAGAGAGAGAGAGAGAGAGAGAGAGAGAGAGAGAGAGAGAAAGAAAGAGAAAGAAAGAAGAGAGAGAAAGAGAAAGAAAGAGAAAGACAGAAAGAAAGAAAGAAAGAAAGAAAGAAAGAAAGAGAGAGAGAGAGAGAGAGAAACGAAATTGGAAACTGCTTTTGAATATTCCATTATCAAGTAATTTATACAAATATTTAATGAAAATGCTAACAGTTGCCACTAAAAACGTTTCGAGATTGAGATAAACCTTTAAAAATAATATAGTGATAACGATGACCACGATAGAAATAACAATTATCAAATCATTATTATTAGCAACAGTAACAGTAATTGTAATAACAGTATTTGTAATCATAACAATGGCAGCAGCAATATATCAACTATATATTAATAATAATAATTATAATAATAATAACAATAATAATAATAATAATAATAATAATAATAATAATAATAATAATAATAATAGTAATACAGATAACAATAACAATAAACATAATAGTAATAATAATAATAATAATAATAATAATAATAATAATAATAATAATAATAATAATAATAACAACAACAATAATAACAGTATTTAAAAAAATGATTACGTGACAAAGGCAGCAGCAACAACAACGACAATAACCACAACAACAACGACAATAACCACAACGACAATAATAATAACGACGACAACAACAACGACCATAGCAACAATAGCAACAACAAGCCTTATATAAAATTCTCGTCAGTACTGCGCTCCGCCTTCAAAAAGCCCGCCGTTCTTCACCAGCGCCACACCAGCTGCTGGAATATTCAATTAAGACAAAATAAATAATAGTAATTATAATACTTATGGGCCTCATATAATACGTGTTTCCCAGCGCCTTAAATACCGAGAAGTTGAAACTGCTAATTTGCATACGATTAAAATGAGTAATAATATCTATCTGAAATGAATGCAAATGATAATAAATACGTGGCACAAAGAAAACAAAAACGCAAAATGGTTCCGCTTGCGCGAACTATCTCAGACTCGCCTAACTGCTGCCCCTGGCTCTGGCTTCCGAGAACAAAAGGAAATAATGCCTCATAACACGCGACCCACCTAGGCCTATCTACGGCGCTCAGGTAGGGGCGACGATTTGAAGATCACGAAAAAACGGCGAGTGAATATTGGAGTTTTAACTGGAAGATTCCTAAACAATAGACTATAAGAGGTAAAACGATTACATCAACTTTCTCTCTCTCTTTCCCCTTTCTTTCTCCTTCAGGTTCATCCTTCTCTCTCCCCCTCTCCCTCACTTTTTTCTCATTCTCCCTCTCCCAATGCCCCCTTTCTCTCCCTTTCCTACAACCCCCTTTCTTCTCCCTCTCTTCCTCCCCTCTGCTTCTCTCCTCCTCCCTTTCTCCTTCTCTCTCTCCTCTCCCTTTTCCCCCTGCAAACCCACGCCGTCGTCCTCCCAGACCCGAAGACGACCACGAGCCCCATTATAGGCCTAGGTGGGCGGGCCGCGGGCACAGCTATGTGGGACAGGAAACGCCCACTTTCTCACACACTGCGCGGCCGGAGTTACGCACCTACACCTGTGACACCCACACTACGGATTTCACGTGACAGGGTAAATAAATAAATAATCATTAAAAATGTACATGGGACGTAATCTGTGAATCGCTCGCTCTGCCATGAGAATAAATAATTCTAGTATTACAGAAAAATACGTCCTGAAATTGACATCATTCATAAACTGTGCAAAACAAAGACTTTAATGGTTGGCATATACACAAACTCAGAGGGAATCAGAGGAGTGGGGGGGGAAGAGGAAAGGAAGAGAGGAGGAAAGGAAGAAAGGAGGAAAAGAAGAAAGGAGGAAAGAATGGAGGAAGGAAGGGAGAGAATGTTAGAGCTGAAAAGAGGGAGGAGGGCTGCGAGGGGGAGGACTGGAAATGGAAGAGAAAGGGAGGGAAGGGGGAAGGGGAGAGAGGAGAGAGAGAGACGAGAGGAGAGGAGGGGGGAGGAGAGAAAAGAAAAGAAAAAAGAAGAGAGGAGAAAAGATAAAAGAGTGGGGGGGGGAGGGAAAACACTGGAGAAAAGGGAGGAGAATTAGAAGAAAAAAGAACTAGAAACGAGAAGAGCGAAGATAGGAGAGAAAGAGCAGCAAGAGAAGAGAGTCCTGCCCCCACACAACACAAAAACTAGCATATAACGGACAACACAGCACAACACACACACAAAAGGTCATGCAGCCTTCAGACAGCCTGACTATAATTATTTGGATAACACCCACGTGGCATCTGCCCTATATCACAAGCTTGGCAAGACGCGCACGGCCCCAGCCACAATCATCATATTTTACCAATGTCTTACGTCTACACCGGTGACGCATCCACATAAAATCCTGACAGAAAACCTTGCTTGGTGCCTGCCTGCAAGCAAGCATAATTTGACAGCGGGATACCTGTTACGGTAAGAAATTAAATGCTGCGACCGTCCAATAATAAAAATACAGAGAAATGATACAAAAGCATACTGATATAAACTGATAAATAAAAATACTGAGTACAGTGTCTACAAATATAAAATGCAACACAGCCACAATAAAAACCGGAATAACGAAACGTGAGAAAACAGTTTCGCGGCTTCTCCAGCGGTGCACCTTCTCCAGCGGTGCACCTACACCTTTCCCCCAGCAAATGAATAAATTGCTGGTCAATATACCCAAATAAATCAAGACAAAGTAGAACTCATTACCAACTCAACTAACGCGTCGTGAGAAAGTACTACGGCTGTTTCTTCCCAAGATTTGCAATCTAGAAAAATGAGCGACCACGGGAGCGCGACAGACGTATATACATACGCATATGGATATACACGCACACGCACACACTCGCCAAAGGGATGAGAGTATCGGCGCCGGGATAAGCCGTAAGAGGGAAGCATTAAAAGAACAATCGCAATCGGTCTCCTTAATTCAAGATGAAATCAAACTTGTAAACAAGACGCGCAAACAAGACTTAAGTCCACGGTTTCGCTTTATGTGATATTGCAAAGACACACGGGGTTGGGAGGAAGGGATGGGTGGGGGAAGAGTCAGTGGGTAAGAGGAGGAAGAGGAGGAAGGAAAGGAGAGGAAAGGAGGAGAAGGAAAAGAGGAGGAGAAGGAAAAGAGGAGGAGAAGGAAGAGGAGGAGAGGAAGAGGAGGGGGAGGAAAAGAAGAGGAGGGGAGAGAAGAGGAGGAGGAAAAAGGAAGAAGAGAGGAGGAGGAGGAGGAGGAGGAAGGGAGGAAGAGGGGGAAAGAGGGAAGGAGGAAAGGAGGAGGAAAGGGAAGGAGGAATGAGGATGAGGATGAGGATGAGGGATGAGGGGGAGGAGGAGGTGGGGAGGAGGAGAAGGAAGAAGAAGAAGAGGAGGAGGAGGGGAGGAGGAGGAGGAGGGAGGGAGGAGGAGGAGGTGGAGGAGGAGGAGGAGAAGGAGGAGGAGGGGGGGGAGGAGGAGGAGGAGGAGGAGGAGGAGGAAGAGGAAGAGGAGGAGGGGAAGGAGGGGGGTAAGAGGAGGAAGGGGAAGAAAAGGAGGAGATGAAGAAGAAGAGGAGGAAAATGAGGAGAAGTAGTAGAAGAGGAGGAAAATGAGGAGATGAAGAAGAAGGGGGACTAAAAGGGGGATGGGAGACTAGGGGGTAATGGGGAGGAGCAGCTGGGGCGGGGAAGCGGAGGGGAGGGGTTGAGGGGGGGGGTCATGAGATGCAGGACCGTGAGCGAACAGCAACTGTCGTCTTTCATCTCACTTTTAAGTACCTCATAAGGGCACACACGTGGAAGCTGCACCCTCCCCCTCCCCCTCCCCCTCCCCCTCATTCGGCAGTGAGGTCCCACATTACGTGCTCTGCAGGAAGAGGGAGAGGCAGGTGGAAAGGGAGGGAGAAGGGAGAAGAGAGAAGGTAGATGAAAAGAAAAGAGGGGGAAAAGGGAGAGGAAGGTGAAAGAGAGAGAAGGGAGGAAGAGGAATGAGAGATCCGAGAAGCGAGAAGAAATAATAAGTGTGGTAGTAATACTGAAAGAGGGAGAGGGAGAAAGCGCGGCAAGGGAGAAATTAAAGCCAAGGGGAAAAAGTAGTAACAGATAGGGAGCACGCGAGGTAGAGGCTGATATGCGGAAACGAAGATAATAAGTAAAGAAAAGTGAAGATCAAAGAAGAGAAAGAGAAATACCTTCTAATATACATATACCTTTTCTTTCGTCGAGTCCTGCCAATGATCCCTATTCTTCACTACTAGGGCATCCAGCCTTTTCTCCTCTACCTTACTAGAGCACCCATCCTTTTCCCCACAAAGCCTTTTAACACCCATTCCTTTCCCCCCACAATGCCTTACTATAACACTCTTCCCTTTTCCCCACAATACCTATTTAAAATGCCCATTCCTTTTTCCCACAATGCCTTATTCAAACCCATTCCTTTTCCCCAATTCGCTACGAGAGCACCTATCCTTTTTCCGACAATGCCTGACAGGAATGTCTATCCTCTTCCCCACAGTGCCTTACCAAAACATTCATCCCTTTTCCCCACAGATCGCTACTAGTTCACCCACCTTTTTTTCTTAAAATGCCTTACTGAAATACCCATTCCTTCTCCTTACATGTCCTTAACAAAACACTCATCCTTTTTTTCCCACAATACCTGACAAGAACACCTATCCTTTCGCCACACTGCCTTACCAAAACACCCATCCCTTTCCCCCACAGTTTGCTACCAGAACACCATCCTCTCCCCCACATAGCCCCTTGGCAATCAAGTCTTTCCCCACAACCCAATCGTTCTTCGACCGGACGGAGAGCGCGCACCTAACAAGGCACACCATTTTCCGTCCGCAAAGAGACTATGGTTCGACTACGACGCCAAACTCAACCGCAGAAGGTAACGGCGTCCCTAGAATGAACGGCCCTACACGACCATCCTACAAATGCAAGAACGCGAAGATGTTAGGGCAAAACAAAGTGTGCGTGTGTAAGTGACTGTGTGCTCGTGTGAGTGACTGTGCGTGTGTGCTCATGCGAGTGACTGTGCGTGTGTGCTCTTGCGAGTGACTGTGCGTATGCGTGAGTGATGCGTGAGTGACTATGCCTATGTGCGTGAGTGACTGTGTGTGTGCGTGTGACTGTGCGTGCGCGTGCGACTGTGCGTGTCTATGATATACCTGGAAAATGAGAACTGCAATACTTTAATTAAGACATGGGGTGGGGTGGGGGACCTCATCTCGAGAGTGGCTTAAAACTCGTTAAATTATAATGAGAAGGGATTCCGCGCCGGAGAAGTTTGGGATGAAACTAGTGAGCATGTCCCGCTAGGGTCTTAAGACAGAAAGGTAAATGTTAAAACAAAAACAATAACAGCAATACCAAAAATAACAATACCAACAACAATAATAATAATAATAACAATAATAATAACAATAACAATAACAATAATAAAATAATAATAATAATAATAATAATAATAATAACAATAACAATAATAAATAATAATAATAACAATAACAATAACAATAATAATCGCAGTAGTAGTAATAATGATAATTACAATAATAATAATTATTATTATTATAATAATAACAACAATAATAATAATAGTTACAGCAGTAGCAATAAAAATTATAATAATAATAATAGTAATAATAATAATAGTAGTAGTAGTAGTAGTAGTAGTAGTAGTAGTAGTAGTAGTAGTAGTAGTAGTAATAATAATAATAATAATAATATAACGAAGATAACAACAGCAACAATAATAATCGTAACAACAGCAACAATAATAATCGTAACAATGATAATAGCAATAAGACGTATACACAAATAAGGCGAAATAATATGTACTCCCACACTTGACCATAAAAATATCCAGGATTTCGAAAGAGAAAAGTAAACGATCCCACGCAGTCTATTCACTCTCACACCCCCACCCGCCAGGCCACACATTATCTCACCCCCCACCCACCCGCCTAGCCACTCATCAACTCATCCATCACACACCTAGCCACACATCAACCCATCCACCCACCCATCCACTTGCCTAATTATACATAATCACACCCACCCACCAACCCGCCTAGCCACACATCAACTCACCCTCTCACCCACCTAGTCACACATGATCTTACCCAACCATCCACCCGCCTAGCCATACATCAACACACCCACCCACACACACGCCTAGCCACACATTATCTCACCCACCCACTCGCATAGTCACACATCAGCCCATCCACACACACACACACCCACCCACCTAACCACCCATCAACCCACCCACCCAAACACCCATCCATCCGCCTAGCCACACATCAACCCATCCGTCCAAACACCCACCCCCCGCCTAGCCACACACCAACTCACCCTACCTATTCACCCACCTAACTATACACTATCTCGCCCACCCGCCATCCTAGCCACACAACAACTCACCCACCCACCCACCCGGCTAGCTACACATCAACTCACTCACCCACCCACCCGGCTAGCTACACATCAACTCACCCCCCCACCCACCCGGCTAGCAACACATCAACTCACCCACCCACCCACCCGGCTAGCTACACATCAACTCACCCCCCCACCCACCCGGCTAGCAACACATCAACTCACCCCCCCACCCACCCGGCTAGCAACACATCAACTCACCCCCCCACCCACATGCCAAGCCAGACAAGACCTTCACCCAATATAATATAACCACAGCCATCAATGATGTCCGCCTCATAAAGCAATCACCGCTGAGGCGTTGCACACAACAATCAGCAACCAAAACCAATTGGCGCAAGAGAGGTATGTGCCACAATGAAGAAAGGGAAGCTTGTCAAGAATCAGAGAAGACAGAGAGAAGGTGTTTGCTATCTCAGCCTGACACTAAATGCTCACGCCTACTTCATCGGCAGCCCCCCCTCACTTTCTCTCTCTCTCTCTCCCTCTCCCTCTCCCTCTCTCTCTCTCTCCCTCTCTCTCTCTCCTCCTCTCTCTCTCCTCCTCTCTCTCTCCTCTCTTCTCTCTCTCTCTCTCTCTCTCTCTCTCTCCTCTCCTCTCTCTCTCTCCTCTCCTCTCCTCTCCTCTCTCTCTCTCTCTCTCCTCTCTCTCTCTCTCCCTCTCCTCTTCTCTCTCTCCCTCTCCTCTCTCTCTCTCTCCCTCTCTCTCTCTCTCTCCCCCCTCTCCTACTCTCTCCCCCCCTCTCCTCCTCTCTCTCTCTCTCTCTCTCTCCCTCTCTCTCTCTCTCTCCTCCTCTCTCTCTCTCTCTCTCTCTCTCTCTCTCTCTCTCTCTCTCTCTCTCCTCCTCTCTCTCTCCCTCTCTCTCTCTCTCCCTCCCTCTCTCTCTCCCTCTCACACACAAAAGTAGGCTATTGGTGGGGAGTAATATATTAATTTTTCACATCATGATAATAATAATGGTGATGATACTGACAATTACGATGACATATACAAAAATAAAAATATGTGAGCAAAACAATTATCAGTACATCAGTAACAATAGCAATAACGACTAAAACAAAGCAACATCATTAAAAATAACAATTACAACAACAATAAATTCACAAAAACAGTAGACCACACAGCCTACACACTAGAACAAATGTTTGCGTTATACCCGATTCCTAAATACATTCCAGTAGCTGCAGCTCCATAACACAAAGAACAAAAGCCCACGTGGGAGGAGGCGGCAGTGTCAACAAACCAGCGTGTACTTTAAACTTATCGACTATTCTCTCGGGCTTTTTAGGAAGGAGAAGAGAGGAAGAGAAGTGGAAGGTGGAGGTGGAGGTAGGGAGGGAGATGGAATGGAGAGGGATAGGGAATGGAAGAGAGGGATATGGAGGAGTGGAAAGGGGAGAGGAAGAGGGAGTGAGAAGGGGAGGTTAAAGGAAGAAGGGAAAGGAAAAGAGGGAAGGAGGAAAGACGAAGGAGAGGGGGAAAAGGGGGAAGGGATATCCATAGTATATATTATATAATCTCTTGTAGGCTTTCCCTATCTGACCCCATCAACAGACCTAAGACGAAGCTGAACAAGACCTAACTGAACTGAATAGGCACATGAAAATTATCAAAATAAAAGTAAGTGTTATATAGCCGTGTTTACCTACATAGACAAGCATCAGAATAGTTCCGAAATGTATTTTGAGTGTGTGCATAATGTCATGAACAGGAGACCAATCAGCCTAATAGTACAAGGAGAGGACGAGGAGAAGGAGAAGGAAGAGGAGGAGGCAGATGAAAACGACGAGAATAGTAATATGGACAAACAACAATAAAACAAGAAATAGAAGAGAACCACAGAAGAGGGGGGAGGGTGATCTCTCAACTATTTCCGGACCTCCCGAGCGCGCGTAATAGGCAGGCACAAACACGCACACTCACATACATAACATTTACGTGCACATCCCAAGCACACGTCTCCCCTAAAAACGGCTCTATAACTACCACACTCACACCCACATCTAAATACCTATAAGACTACACTCAAACTGACTCATCTTTACGCACACATCTACACCCATCCACGTTCAACTCTCACGCACGCACGGACGGACGGAGGCAGGCAGGCAGGCACGCCCGAGGGAAGAGCCGAAGCCAGGTCACCGCGGCTACCGTCTCGCCGCCGCCCTGCCCCGCCTTGCCAAGCCGCGACCAAGAGAAGAATAATGCAGGTCGTTCAACGGAAAGGCGCACTTGTATGTTATCTGCTCTTGTACAACGGCCTCTCAGAGGCTATGCGGACGAGGGAAACGGGAGGGAGGAGGGGAGGAAGGAGGGGAGGAGAGAAAAAAGGAGGGAATAAAGGAGAGAAGGAAGAAAGGAGGGAAGGAGCGAAAAAGGAAGAAAGAAGTGGAGGAAACCAGGGAAGGAGGGGGGTAAGGGGGAAGATGAGAGGGAGGGAGGGAGGGAGGAAGGGAGGGAGGGAGGAAGGGAAGGAGGGAGGGAGGGAGGGAGGGAAAGAAGGAAGAAAGAAGAGGAAAAGAGAGAGGGAAGGGGGGAGGGAGGGAGAGTAGAGAAGGAGAGAAGGAGAGAGAGAGAGAGAGAGAGAGAGAGAGAGAGAGAGAGAGAGAGTGAGAGAGAGAGTGAGAGAGAGAGTGAGAGAGAGTGAAGGGAGGGAGAGGGAGGAGGGAGAGAGGGAGGAGGGAGAGAGGGAGGGAGAAGGGAGGATGTGGGGGGAAAAGGGAGGGGAAGAAAGAAAGGAAGGAGGGAGGGTAGCAGGGAAGGAAGGATGGAAGGAGGGAGGGCAGCAGAAATAGCAGGAAAGAGAGAATGAGTGAGTCAGTGAGTGAGCTGGGGAAAGGGGAAGGGGGAAGGGGGAAGGGGGATGGAGGAAGGAAGGAAGGAAGGAAGAAAAGGAAGGAAGGAAGGAAGGAAGGCAGGAAGGAAGAAAAGGAAGGAAGGAAGGAAGGAAGGATGGAGGGAAGGAAGGAAGGAAGGAAGGAAGGAGGGCAGGAAGGAAGAAAAGGAAGGAAGGAAGGAAGGAAGGAAGAAAGGAAGGAAGAAAGGAAGAAAAGGAAGAAAAAGAAGGAAGAAAAGGAAGAAAAAGAAGGAAGAAAAAAGAAGGAAGAAAAGGCAGGAAGGAAGGAAGGCGAAGAGGGAGGGCGGGGAGGGAGGGGAGGGCGGGGAGGGAGGGGAGGGCGGGGAGGGAGTGCGTAGATAAATGAGGAGGAGAGCGTTAGGAAGTGCAGAAGGACACGGAGGAAGAGGTGTTGCAAGGGGAAATTAAAGGAGACGGGTGGCTGAGGTGACGGAGGGAGTACAAAAAGGAGAAGGCAGGAGAACGAAGAGTGGAGCGATAGAGAGGGATTATAAAACGAAATCTAGAAAGATACAAACATAACAATAAAATGGAGGAAACTACCAGTAGGAGGAAGAGAAAAAGAACTAGAGAAAAGAAAAAATAGAACAAAAACAGGAGGCCAAAGATACAAACAACGACCCAGCCATCCACACGAATCCCAGCGAGGAGAGCGAGCGTGCATCGAGAGCGACGCATTAAATAAAACAATACGCGAACAGGGCGCGGGGACACGCGTTCGAGTCCCAAATCATCTTGCCTCCGTGGGCCCCGCTCCCTAATTACGGCCGGCCATATTTCCTCCTCGTCCCGTGACCGCAGCGCATTCAAACAGCCCACGCACATGCCGCTCGGCTGGTGTGAAGCACGGAAGGACTGCTGCCGGACGGTGTGCGCTCTCTCAGTACCGAAGGGAACTTGACCCGTGAATCATACCAACTTACCAAATTACCCACATACTCCGAACCAAAAATATATGCGGAACAAAATAAACAAACTAATACATAGGCTACATTCTATAAAAGATTAACTAATACACAACCTTTACATTAAGCATTATCACCATACATACATAGCAGATCAACAATACACATCCTAAAAAAAAAATCCCTGTAGTACCCCCTCCCCTACAACACCTGTCGCCTGCCTTCACCCCCCTCCCGCCGGGCCGAGGCCATGGGATCCTTCCAATAACCAATAACCGCACTCAGCATTCGCCGGATGTGCCCCCTAAGCCATAGCGCTCACCTGTGCGGCTCTCACGCTCCGAGACGCGCACCCGCCTTCCCTTAAACAATGTTATAAGGTAAGCTTATTCCTCGAGTCGAGTGCAAGGGAAACGGGAATCCATTCTTTTTAAGGAGGAAGGAAGGGGGGTGAGAGATGGAGAAGGGGGGGAAGGGAGAAGAAAGGGAAGGAAGGGAGAAGGAGAAAGGGAAGGGAGAAGGAAAAAGGGAAGGAAGGGAGAAGGGGAAAGGGAAGGAAGGGAGAAGGAGAAAGGGAAGGAAGGGAGAAGGAGAAAGGGAAGGAAGGGAGAAGGAGAAAGAGGAGAAGGAAGGGGGAAGGAGAAAGGGATGAAGGGGGAAGGGAGATGGAAAAAGGGAAGAAGGAAGGGGGGAAGGGAGATGAAGAAAGGGAAGGAAGGGAAAAAGAGAAAGGGAAGAAGGAAGGGAGATGAAGAAAGGGAAGAAGGCAGGGG
>NC_051423.1:24488514-24491014 GCF_015228065.2 Penaeus monodon | reverse complement strand
ATATCACTGTGTGAATTATAACAGCAAAAAGCATTTTTTTTCACCAAACGTCGTAAGAGAGATAAGGTTATGGATGCATAAATGATCTGCAACCATAACAAGATATCAAATTGACTGAAGTAATAGCAAACGAGATATCGAAGTCACACGAAAGGAGAGAGAAAATGACAGATGAAATACTTAGTAATCCTATTGGGATTAGTGCTACGCACACACACACACACACACACACACATATATATTCATGCACATGCACACACACACACACACACACACACACACACACACACACACACACACACACACACACACACACACATACACACACACACACACACACACACACACACACACACATACACACACACACACACACACACACACACACACACACACATATATATATATATATATATATATATATATATATATATATATATATATATATATATATATATATTTTTTTTTTTTTTTTTTTTTTTTTTTTTTTTTTTTTTTTTTCAACAGCCATTCATTCCACTGCAGGACAAAGGTTTCTCTCAATTAATTACTGAGAGGTTATATGGCAGTGCCACCCTTGCCTAATTGGATGCCCTTCCTAATCAACCGCGGATTGTGCCACGGCGGTGACTTCCCCTACGATACCTGCGTTTAGATATGTATATAGAGGGATATATGTGCGCGCTCGTGTGCCTCTGTGTGTGTGTGTGTTTGTGTGTGTTTGTGTGTGTGTGTGTGTGTGTGTGTGTGTGTGTGTGTGTGTGTGTGTGTGTGTGTGTGTGTGTGTGTGTGTGTGTGTATGTGTGTGTGTGTGTGTGTGTGTGTGTGTGTGTGTGTGTGTGTGTGTGTGTGTGTGTGTGTGTGTGTGTGTGTGTGTGTGTGTGTGTGTGTGTGTGTGCGCGCGTGCGTGCGTGCGCGTGTTGTATGTACTTGTGTTAACTTGTGTCTAAAAAATACATCATTTTAAATTATATGGCATAGTGAGTGCTTCCAGAAAAGGCAGAACTAAAATTAAGGTGACGAGAGAAGAAAAGGGCCGACTCAAAGACGTATTAAGAAAGAAAAATCGAAAGCTTCGTATATCATAAAGTAGAAATGAAAGAAACAGTCAGAAAAAAGTAATAAAAATGATATACAGTAGCTAGCAAACACAAAAAAAACAAAAAACACGTGAAGCTATTGTTCTTTGTATCATTAAAGAGCATCACCTGTATATGGAATATAGAAATATATTTAACAATGGTTGTTTGTGCATGAATTGTGCATGGAATAGAGAAAACGGTTTCGCGTGAAACTTAGGGTAAACTTAAACACTCATTCACATGGAAACTTTGGAAAGAAGTTCGATAACATCGTTTGTGTATATGTAATAATAATAATAATAATGATAATAATATATATATATATATATATATATATATATATATATATATATAAATATATATATATATACTATATGTATATATGTATATATATATATATATATATATATATATATATATATATATATATATATATATATATGCGTGTGTGTGTGTGTGTGTGTGTGTGTGTGTGTGCGTGTGTGTGCGTGTGTGTATGTGTGTGTGTGCGTGTGTGTGTGTGCGTGTGTGTTTGTGTGTCTGCATGTGTGTGTTTGTGTGTGTGTTTGTGTGTTAATAAGACCTTTGAAGAGCTCGAGCAAAGTGTTGCAGGCGAGACGCACCAGATCAGGGTGGGAAGGAAGTGGGTGTTCCGAATCACTGGTCCAGCTGATTCGGTTAGAGGTGAAAGGAAAGGATTCGGTGCCGTGATTAGGGGATTTAAGTCCGTTCTGTGCAAATTGTTGTATGCGTGTTTGTCTAGTTATTTCTTTGTATATTATTATTATTGTTATTATTATTATTATTATTATTAGTAGTAGTAGTAGTAGTAGTAGTTGTTGTTGTATTATTATTATTATTATTATTATTATTATTATTATCATTATTACTATTGTAAGGTGACATCCTAGTCCTCCTCATCTCGCGCTTTCAAGAGCATCCCCTCGCCACTCGTCTCCCGTCTTTCTGCCGCGCCCGGACTTGGCTCGCTCGCTCCTGTTCTTTTGGCGGGTCTAGCCTTTTTGTTTGGCTCTTTATTTGTTCTATTGTTTTCGTAGTTTTAGTGAAATTTCCCCTTTTTCATAGTTGTTTTTTATTATATATAAAGTCCTAATTTTTGCTTCGTTCTTAAGACCCGAAAGTCTATTTTACTTTTATTTTCTGTGTATCTTTCTTTGATAGATACTTTATTTCATTTTCATTATTATCATCCGAGTATTTTACGCTCATCATCTTTTACTTTTATCCTTTTTTTCGATATTTAAAATCTTATTTTAACTTGGGACTATTTTTTTTTATCTTTTCTTCTTACAGTGTAAAAAATATATGTTTTAGCCTGTAAGGTAAAATCTGCAGTTTGTAAATATGACAGATATAGTTCGTGAATAGTTCATGACGTCAGAACACTATAAATACCC
>NC_051423.1:24473514-24478514 GCF_015228065.2 Penaeus monodon | reverse complement strand
CAAAGTAGAGCGTGTCGGGTGACCTGAGTCCAGAGTAGGAAGACTGCTCTTGAGTTACCTGTTCTGGAAACTACGGATATATCAGAGGCCATGGGATGAAAGCTATTTCATAGAAAGATATAAGAAACACCAATTTTGGTAAATATTTGCAATGAGCAGCCAGTTCATATCACTTTGACTAGAAGATAATTCCCAATAACACTGATTCGATATAAATAGACATTTCAGACCCCATGCCAGATGTGACGCGGCAAGATTGTCTCCACTCCTCGCCAACTTCTTGCTTGCATCTCTCACTTCATATTGTATTGTTTTTGTATGTACGTGTTGTTATAAGGTTCTCGTTATGACAGTATTCCTGTCTCTGAATATCTTTCGCTCGTAGACTTCTTAATTTGTAGAATTTACCGCACCATAATATATCCTTACAATCACAGTAATAACTACACAGTCACGTGACAACTGGTCGTCACTCCCACGAAAAGAGGGAGGGACAGGGAAGGAGTCTTAAACCACGTGGTAATTGATCTCATTAAAACCCCTCCCCTATATTAGTCAGTAAGTGTAACTTGATGCCGCCAGTGTCCACATGCTCTGGATTAGGAGGAGGTGGTGCTGGCGCTGGTTGTGGAGGAGGAGCTGGAAGTGGGTGGAGGTGGTGGGGTGGGTGGTGGTGGGGTGGGTGGTGGTGGTGGAGGAGGAGGAGGTGGGGGTGGTGGTGGAGGTGGTGGTGGAGGAGGAAGTGGAAGTGGTGGTGGAGGTGAAGGTTGTGTAGGAAGAAGAAAACGAAGACGAAGAAGGTCAAAAAGAAAAAAAGGAAGGAAAAGAGGAGGAGGAGGAGGAGGTCGAATTACCAAGTGAGCGATACTGTGGGTCGACTGACTTGCGTTCCCTGGTTGATTAGGAGGGACCTTTAGGGGAAAAATGTCTTGATTTCCGCTCATGATAGAAGTAAGGTCAGAGGTGTCTTGGATTGGAAAAGGTAGTTAACAATATGTAAGTAATGATATTCCATTAAGCATATTCATGATTAAACGCATACAAACTAGCGTAAGTGAAATATAATTTCGCAATAATGTCTCCGTGTTTGCAAATTTGAACTTGAAATAAACCAGCGAAATAAAACATGCATTCGCGTGTGTCAAATCTGATGACCTTTTCAGCCGAAGCGCTCGGTTTCGATTCTTGCCAGTTCTCTTTACTTTGTCTTTTGTGGAGATATTTAGAGAAACGAAAATGCGTCTACTTATTTGTGAATAGCATTAAACGTACAATATTTTCCCCGTGTTCTTAATGGTTGATGGGTCAAACAAATGAATTTGCTACGTTTGTTCATTAATAATATCGGATAAAAGAGAGAGAAAAAAGTCTTTCTTTTAATACATTTCTTTTAAACTAAAACATATGACAAAATGTGAATTTAAAAGCCGCGCGCAATAAGGTTAATCCAGCAAAACAAGTACCAGCGCGCACGGACATCCGACTTCCAAGGCCACTGTAATTATGATTATGTGCGTGTATATTTCCTTTCGCTTGCGTCTTGTTACGTATTTGGCTGTTATTTTTCGGGGATAGTTCTGTATTTGTCATGTAGAACGAACGTAAGGTGGCTCGATTGGTAAGATGTTGAATCTAAATAGTATAGACAGTCATTGAGTTCTATGGTATACTAAAGTACTGAGGACAGTGACTTATGTTTTTGGAGGTTTGTTTTTAAGAAAATTGCAGATGGAGTAATCGATTTTATTTCAAGTATTACAAGAAATTGTAACAATTTTTCTGATCAGTAGTGCGTGACAGTTGTATGTTATAACATATTATCTACCTATATTTAAAAATGAATGGAGTTTACTTCTAAATATATTCCAAAGCATTTTAAATCCATGATCTGAGCTAACAACAGCCACCACAACTAGAGGACTCACCCTCGGGAATGTGGCAGCTGACGCCCAAATAGACGCCCTTTTTCGGAAGTGGTAAACACGGAACACGCTTACATGGCGCTGCTGAATGGTGGATGTCAAGGTACCATGACCAGGTCATAAATTAATAAATTAATTTCCTCTTAATAAACCCGGTGTATGCGTTGTAGTCTGACTATGGGGAATGGGCAAATATAGCTTTGTGTGAATGCGCGTACAATGTGTGATTATAATGGTGAAAAATTATTTTCATTGTGAATATGTTTGTCGTGTGTGGCAGGTGTTCTTTGATTTTTAATACAGGCATGCCCAGGACAGATGCTGCGCAGGTCAAAATTCTTGCCCATCCTGATTTTGATCGTTTTTTTTAAATCGGCCGAAACACCGTGATCTCCATATTGAGTCACCAATTCTGAGATTGTTATCCAACTCTATTTCTTGTAAAGATGCCAAAATGCGTGTGCAGTTATTTGGTAGAAAAATCCACATTGATGAAACGCGATTTGCAGATATTTATTATTTGTCGTTTAAATTATATTAAACTTTCAGTTAATGGAAAAGACACATTTTGGCAATTATCTCATTTTTCTTCACTGCAAGCTACTAAATTACTTAATAAATTTGAACGATTTCCTGCTCCCATCATTGTAACAGAACTTTAGATACCTTTCAAGGAAATTAAGCCTGAAAATATATTTACTCTCATTTCGTGTCTGTTAATTATACTGCCCAAAATATTAAAACGTTTTTGTTTTTGTAATACCTAGACATTTAACGTGGCATAAATATAATAGGCATAATATATTACAAAACATTTTTTTCTCATATAAAACATGCTAGTTCTATACGATATGTACCTTCAAAATAAACGATAATCTTGGTAATATTCATAACATAATTAATTATTGCAATTGTAGTAATTGTAATGTAGTAACCATAATGGCAGTGATATACTTTATGGGGATATGTTCAACCTAGCCTAAGACTGAGAAAATAATATTTATCTTCGTCTGTTCATATCAACATGTTCAACTTTTTTAGGCTTGTCATATTCGTTTAATAGCAGTATTACTTACTCCACGAGATGTGTCATAAACTGTTATCTTTTTTTTATTTCGTGCGTTGCAAAGAATTCTGCCAACATCCACTAAGGCAGAACGCAAAATATCACACCAGAGCAGTTGATAATGCGTGGAACTATTTAGATAAAAACAGTTGAATATCGAAGCGCCTGATGTATTTTTTCATAGAAAAAATTCTATTTAGGAATTTAAGTTTAGATGTACGTGCGTGTGTATGCTTGTGCACATGCGCAGCCCGGCTGTAGCTACACATGCAAGTATGCTGATGACACAGGACTGCATCACAAGGTAATACGTGGAAACGGACACAAACAGCGAGAAGGAAAGCATACAGAAATTCATTCTTTTTCTTCATATCGGTTCATATTCTCGTCTCGAACTACATAATTAGCGTTTCGGAAGCTGACCATCTTGTGTAAACAACGTGCAAAGAAGTTATTTTCCAGTTAGTTGATGCATCTAAAGCTCCAATGTGTCCATTAAAGACGGAATATACAAATGTTATTTATTTTACAACCAGTAGATAGATAAGTAAAACGAATAAAGGCGGGGGCAGTACTGCATTGAGGTTCAATGTCCGGCCCGCGTAACTCTCACACGCAGCTTCCTGACGCACACATGGGTGTCGTTGTTGTCTGTGCGTAGTTACTAATAGTAATAGTAGTTACTAAATAACAATCGAATAAAATATATCTAAATTATGACTTAGTAGAGGTGTTATCTTTATACTGTAATAATAAAACGTTAGTAGAACAAACCACCGTTTCCACTGTCTCCATTAACATTATAACAAGCAACAAAGTAAATAAGCATAAATACATACTCACGCTTTGCTTCCTAAGAACAAATTTACGAATTTTGATGACCAGCATTATCAGGAAGATATTCCAAGGTTAAGCATGTAATGTGTCGTAAGGGAGGATGCGGCCGCCGGCTCCTTCAACGGGCCTCTTTCAAGGTCACTGCTACAAGAGAAAGAAATGGTCTCGATTCTGCGATGCGTTAGTCGGAATATAAATGTATATATATGTGCGTGCGTGTGTGTGTGCGCGCGCGTGCGTGCGTGTGCGTGCGTGCATGCGTGCGTATGTGCGCGCGTGTGGGTGTGGGTGTGAGTGGGTGGGTGGGGGTGTGTGTGATGGCGATAAGAATAACATCTTTTTTCATAATTATCACTATAATCGATATTTACAGAATAAATCGGTTACGTGATTATCAGTATGTAACTACAGTTATTTCTAAAAATAACAATGTCATCTGTGATAATCATCACCTTTCAGATGCTACCGGTTTAGCCTAATCACACGTCAGCCATAATTTACTTATCTACAGCGTAATATAATACAAAATACGAAGAAAAATTATAGGAAGCAGCATGGTGTATTTCTCCATCGCCCAGCCTAGGAGCTTGTACTGGTAAACAGCCGATCGCTTTTTCTGCTGAGTAATCTTCTCCTTTGTGATTCCCTGTCGAGTTTGTTTTGTTCGGGTCCAAGAGCAACCCCCACGGAAGGGATTCTGACTTGAGTGAATTGAGGTGTTTTGTTACCCGGATAGAAAAACATGGAATTGAATAAACATTGTGAAATTATGTTATTACTTAATGAAAGTGATGGTAATGCGTTAATTTGCATGCCTTGGGCAAGTGCATCAGAAGTAAATATAATTGGAGAAATAGTATAAAACGCATTAATATATACGACTTAAAATTGATGGAGGTTCAGTAAAAGTAATGATAGTAATAGTAATAACTACGGCCTATATTTGTCCATATGACTCATCCTTCACCTTTTTTCGGATCCATTTTAAGATTTACAAAAACTTCATTTTTGATAAAGGAAGTTGTGTTGGCGACTTCACTTAGATGATCATTCTAAAATTGATGCACTTCTAAATCAAAGGAGCGTAAGAATAACAAGAATGACAGATCTAACGCTGCAAATAATCTGCATAAAAGGCACGAGTGATGTCATACCCATAGCGGCTACACCCAGTC
>NC_051423.1:24458514-24471014 GCF_015228065.2 Penaeus monodon | reverse complement strand
CACCACAGGAATACGCGTAGTTTCATTGCATTGCTCAATGGTGACCCGTTCTATCAGTGCTAGAGCAGAGCTTGTAACGTGAATTTTGTATAAATTTATTGTTTTGAGCATAGCATTAATCTTCCACATATAATGCACAGGGATGCCTGATATAACCTGGGGTTGCATATGTCGCCTAATAGACCAATGCTCGAACGTTATAATAGCAGGTACCGGTAAAACCGAAGTTTCGAGTCAGTGTGACCTGTATTTATGTCCGTTCATTAATGTTGGACTAGGTTTTTTTTATTTATTTATTAATCACGCCCTTATCACACTGTAGTAGTCGCTTGTATGTTTTGGGTAAATCACAAGCGATCGTGTGCTTCGTGATAGTTAGATACCTGTAAAGAATGTCACGAGCCCCACCACAGATACGCAGAGGAGAGCGGTTTATTTATAAATTTTCCCGGCTCCTTCAGTTCACTTCATTCGTACGGCATTTTGGGTATAGGGACCTCCCGTCGATAAAGTCTGACATGCATAGCTAGACATGGCTACCTTGGCATTTCAGAATTTCTGAACTGAGAAGATTTGCATGTGAGAAAGCTTGCAAATATTTTTTCACGTCGCCGTTCATTTGTGTATACATTCCGTCGCATATCATTAAGTGTTGAATTCAGTGTGGTAGTTAAGATAATTTTGCACTGGATCTATTGCTATTTTATCTATTCATTGCATTATTGTTAAAATGAACGTTCGTGTTTGTCATACATTTCCCCTCTGTGTGAGCTCACACTCACTTTCATTTTCATTCATGCTCACTCTCTCACACACATACACACGAGTGGGTACTCATCCACGAAGAACAAAAGACACTGGAACCTTTTCATTAATAGGGTTTGTTGCTGTCGTAGTTGTAGGCGTAAAGATCTATGATATATGTCTTGCACGCGATTTTGTCAGTCGTGACGAGTGATTAGTATATGATATAAAATTTCTTATTTTACATACATTTCTTCTCTATGTGACGACAATTGGTTCAAGCAAATCCTTGCGGATTGCAGGTGTCGTTTCCCTTATCTACGCTTATGTCTATCAGAGACGGTTGGTAGTTCAAGCCAGGTCCACCATGTGGATTGCTACTGATGTCTCCCTTCCCTATTTTCTTCTTTATTTTTGTGAAAGTAACACAAAAAATAAATAAAGTAAAAGGTATATTAAAAACTGCAAATTTATATAAATAACCCTGCTGCAGAAACGGTCACCTTAGGAAAGTGTGGGAAGGACGTCATCGGAAAATCGCCCTAAGCCTGTGGACCAGAATGTTCATCAGTACAGACATTAAGCTGCCTGAGGATGCAGTGGAAGCGCAACGCCTGCCAAGACGTCCGTAAATTCAGTGAAGGACCAGGAATTCGACAGTGCAGGTACTAGTATCCCAGGATGCTGTGGAAGGGCGACGCCTGCCTGAATGCCCGCAGATCCAGTCAAACTCTAAGAGCTCGTCAGTGCAGGTATCATCTGCCCTGAGA
Source organism: Penaeus monodon (assembly GCF_015228065.2). Classification (NCBI taxonomy): domain Eukaryota; kingdom Metazoa; phylum Arthropoda; class Malacostraca; order Decapoda; family Penaeidae; genus Penaeus; species Penaeus monodon. Next base: position 24,469,500 of record NC_051423.1, on the reverse strand, counting down.
TGCTGAGTTAGGCCTGGACGAGGAATATGAGGAAGTCTAGACGAGTCCAAAGTCAAGGAGGACCTGTACGAGGCCTTCAAGGATGTGTGGACGTTGAGGACAGATGGATTCGCCAAGGACCAGGAAGAAGAAGAGGACGACTGGACAAGCAGCCACGAAGATAGGACAACGCAACGAGAGCGAGATGACCAGCCAATCAGGACCATCCAAAGTTGGCTCACACTTTGAGGGCAATTTAAGGTGCCTCGAGGGCAAGGCGTGAGTAGGTGGCTGAGCAATATGACGTGTACAGAAGCACGATTTGTGTAAGCTATTAGACCAACAGAACACGAGGCTGTTTGCCTGATTCTTTCAGTTCGCTCCCAGGAGTCACCGTGAACAGGTCACCACCAGCCTCCGGCCCCCCAGGGCTGGCTGGCCGGACACGCGACACTGAGCTCCGCTCCTACCCTAAGACATTGTCTTCCCATTACTCTTCCTTAATAAAGAGTCAAGCCGTGTAACCACTATCACTGACCAACCTGTCATAGCCATTGTACGAAGGTTCTGAGCCTTTTACTATATATATATATATATATATATATATATATATATATATATATATATATATATATATATATATATATATACACGCACACGCACACGCACACGCGCACGCACACACACACACACACACACACACACACACACACACACACACACACACACACACACACACACACACACACACACACACACACACACACACACACACACACACACACACACACACACACACACACACACACACACACACACACACACACACACACACACACACCACACATACACATACACATACACATACACATACGCATACGCATATACACACATTTGGTGTGTGTGTGCGTGTATGTATGTATGTATGTATATATATATATATATATATATATATATATATATATATATATATATATATATATATACACATATATATGTGTATAGGATGTGCATAATTCTATTTCTCTTACCAGTGGACTACGTGGTTGGTTACCACGCGGATCCAAAGTCCCAAATAAGAACCACCCGCTCAGCGAGGGCGGAGGTCACATTTTATATATCACCTCGTTTGACCGGGAGTTCGTGTCAAGCACCCGGCGCGGTAAGGCCGGTTTAGCCCTCTCTCCCTCCGGGCTAGCTGGCCGCGACCCGCATACCGTGATTACCCCTATAACTAGACATGTCTCGTGTGTTCCTAGGTGTGTGTCAACTCTTAGAAATAAAGAGTCACGCCGTTAAGTATAACTACCCTCTACTCACCATTGTACTAAGGTTGATAGCCTTTTACAATGTGTGTGTGTGTGTGTGTATGTGTGCGTGCGTGCGGTTGTGTGCGTCCGTGTGCGCGCGCGTGTGCGTGTATATGTGTGTATTTGTATTTAGGGTCATTGTTGTTAGATGGCCCTATGCAAGTCCGATTTACTCAAGTGGCTCGTGTCCCTTCCTTGCAGTGCGCGTGTGCGTGACGGGAGATGCTGGCGCCGTGTGTGATTCCCTGAGAGCCGACGCAGCCGATCTTGACATCACTTGTGTCCCGAGCTCAGACAGGTTTGGGCTCTGTGTTTTGAATGAAAAACGTGTCTGTACTGTTTATGTTACTCTCTTGGGGTGTTTATGTGAAGATGTACAAAATAACAAACACGCACACACCCAACTATGCTCTCACACATGCACACACACACAAAGACACGTATAATAATAACAATAGATAACACAAAAAAGTACTAGGTACCACCCTAGCCAAGGGGGTGCTCCAGAGACTCCAGCATCGTAAGAATCTGCTTACGAGAGGAACAGAAAACGGGGAAAACATAGACCCTTGGATTTCCTCATTTTCTCGCGGAGTGTAACAAGCAGCTCCTAATTCGGCAGGTATGAGTGCCTGCGGCGAGTGGCGGAGAAAGAAGCGGACGTGATGCGAGCCGATGCCGAGGACGTGTATCTCGCCAGGGAACTGTACGACACACAGGTACACGTTATCGCGGAAACGAGGACCATCGAAGAGCAAAAAGGTGAGCAGAATATAGAATGTTGGGATAGTTATGGACCTTTTTAGACTGAGGTATCTCTATGATTTTCTAAATTGTTAAATTAGTTAAAACTGAGAAAACCTAAGCAAATAGCGTTTTGATGGATAAAAGGCTGAAGGCATTGGTGTGATGAGGGTCAGAATGCGATGAAGGATAATTCGATATAAAAGCGTTGGCACAGTTAAGCTTGCATTAAGAAAAAAAGGTTAGGTTTGCAAACAGTTGTAAAACCTTGCAAAAGAGCCAATAAAAGAGACGGTAAAGAAGGGACACGTTATAAATAAACACGTTATAGATATCAGGAGAGAGGGAATGCACGGCTGGTTTAGATTACGTTTCAAATTAACTGAAAAAAAATCATCCATGCGCTTTGCAGAACCAGGTCGGTATGATGGCGTGGCCTTAGTGAGACGGTCAACGATCAAGTCCTTGGAGGACCTGAGGGGATCCAAGTCCTGTCACACTGGCTACGGAAGGACGGCTGGCTGGAGCATCCCTTTTTCGCACGTAAGTACCGTCAGCAAAACTAAACAGGAAATGAGAACACTTATTTTAACTAATAGGAATAACTGAAAAAGGCCACTGTGAATCGATGGAAAATATACCCTATAGTTCAGTGTAGAATCCACATCAAGCCTGACCCTTCCTTCCACAGCTTCTGGAATTGGGTCAGATTCAGTTGAACTGCCAAAGCGACATCACAGTCGTGGAGCATGACCTGAAGGCGGCTTCCAGCTACTTCGGCCTCGCCTGCATCCCCGGCAGATGGGTGCCGGACGATAAAACGAACGCAAGACTCAGTAAGTAGGGCATGCGTCAGTGTATACAGATTTAAGGTTCAGGAGCAAATAGCAGTCTCTGAATATCATTCATCTATATAAGCTTACTCAAGATGGCTGCTATTTTCATTTTCAAGGCAGTAAAGTGATATTCCGTTTAACGTCCCTCTTCTCTCTATACAGAGGCTGAATACAACAACTTATGTACAATGTGTGGCGACCCAGGCCGATGCGACGACCAAGACGTGCACGCGGGCTATGAAGGGGCTCTGCGTTGCCTGGTTGACTCGCACGGGGACGTGGCGTGGACGAAGCGGAGCGCCGTCTCCAAGTTCTTCAAGAAGAGGACTTCTGAAAGTGACATTAATTTTCGAATGCTAAAAATATTGCGACTTCACTCGATAGGTGAAAACTAGTTAATAACTACAGTATTTCTATTGCGATACACCAATTATATGAATCTAAATGTGCTTTTAGGTGGCTACGTCAGACTACGGCCTGCTGTGTCCCGACGGCCGAGTGCTAGACATTGACACAACCGAACAGTGTCGCTGGGCCACCCGCCCCTGGACCTCTTGGCTCACGCGCTCAAATGCAGAGTGAGTATTTTTAGCGAAAAAAATCCTTTTACTGTCTATACTATACATGTGTTAAACGAACACTAATGCCTCTCTTAGTTGTTTTAGATTTTACTAAGATCTTCATCTGATACGGCTACATATATGTACAAAATGAAATGACAGTTTCTTGATGCCAGTAAAAAAATACAAAAATATACCAACTGATACACCATCTTTTCTCGCATCTCTCCAGCAATCAGAAAGATATTACAGTCGCCCTCACGAAGCTGATGGAGTCGGCCTCGCCACCACTGAACGAGGGGGCAACACTGAAGCCTTGGGCCAAGTATATCCTGGGTACTGAGGTGCCTTCGGTGATTCACACTCTGTCGCCTCCTGTCACTCCCTTCAAATTCCTGAATGAAGGTAATCATTTTTTTTTGTTAAAGGTAGAGATCCATATTCTCGTTTTTCTGTCCTTTGGTTTTGTTTTCGTTTAATAAATTAGTTTTTGCCTCTGTGTTTTCATTATTCGTTGCCCGTAATCATCTCTCCCTTCCTTCGTTCCTTCCTTCCTTCCTAACTAACTCCTCCCTCCCGTCCTTTCCCTCTCTCACAGTTACACTCTGGCTATACATCACTAGTGACGTGCAGTAACATGATAGCATTGCTTGGATCAGAGGATGGATTCGGATCACATTACCTTTCTCTCCCTAAAGCTGGGTACGACACGACCATCGACCGCCTGGGCTGCCCCGAGAAGCCCGTGCGAATGTGCGTGGACTCCCGCATGGGCCGGGACAAGTGCCTGGCCCTCCAGCAGGTGCTTAAGTCCCGTCGCATCCGCCCCGCCTTGGAGTGCATCGTCCCGACGCCCCCCGACGACTGCCTCGCCATGGTGGCAGCCGGGAACGCCGACATCACCGCTGTGGACGGAGGAGACACATTCCGTGGTCACACGTGAGTACGCGATCGCCGCCTCTGGCTAAGCCTTCCTGTCTGTATTTATTTTTATGTAATTTTCACGTTAAGCAAGAAAAGTTGTACGAATCGATGTACATCATGTCAATTTTGTTTTCTTAGAAGGAATCTCTTGATGTCTAACCTCAACTTCTGTCTCTGCACAGGGAATATGGTATCTATCCGGTGGTAGCAGAGAGGTATGGGCTCCTGGATGCATCCTACTTTGCTGTAGCTGTGGTGAAAGCCAACTCAGGGATCACTTCCATAACCCAACTCCATGGCAAAAAATCCTGCCATACTGGTATTGACAAGACGGCAGGTAAGATATGTACATGAGATATGACTGGCTCTAAAATTGGCTTATTAGTTACATTTGATTAGTGCTTGTCCTACTCATCGCACATTAAGAGTAAATTATATTCTCTCAGAATGATGGTTAAAATCCACATATAAATATCCATCTGACGGAGGCATGGGGCTTCGCGCTGTATGCTGTAGGTCATCAAGAGACGTTCCCTGATAGTTTTAATCTAAACAGGTTGGAAGATTCCTGTAGTTACGCTTCTGGAAGCGGGGCTCATCCAGCCGGGTAACTGTGACTTCGCGGGAGAAGTCGGCAAGTTCTTCAGCCAGTCATGCGCTCCCGGGGCCAAGGATAGTAACTACGACCCGCAAGGCACCAATCCCGACTCGCTGTGCGACCTTTGCATAGGGAACGATGGTGAGCATAGAAAGCCTTCGCATTTTGTGTTTCAGTTCCTGGGCAATGTAAAGCGGGGATACAAAATGGAATTTCTTCCCATTTTTCAGAATTTCGTACTAGTCACTACAATACATTCATACATTATAATCACTGCATAATCAATTAAACCTTTCTATTATTCCGTTATTTCCTTTTTCTCGACACGATGATCACCTCTTTCCCTCGCACAGTGAAAGGCGTGAGCGGACCCACCTACGCGGGAGGGAACCCGGAGGGCAAATGCAAGCGGTCCCACATCGAGGCCTTCTACGGGTACACGGGGGCGTTCCGGTGCCTCGTTCAGGGCGGAGGCGACGTGGCCTTTGTCAAGCATACCACTGTCACCGAGAACACCAGTGAGTTATCTCTGCCTTGCAGGGTGGTGGGAGGCGGTGTTTAATCTCGTCTGCTCGGTGCTGTTCTGTATTATCTTCTTTAACATTTGTAGGCACTGATGTTCTTTCTTGTTTTGGCTATCAACAAAAGTTTTCTTGCTGTTGTTATTATGATTATTATCGTCGTCGTCGTTGTTGTTGTTGTTGTTATGATAATTATTAGTATTATTGTTATTGTTGTTGCTATTTTTGGTGTTACTACTGTTAGAAACATTATTTTACCATAATTATTATCAGTTTCTTCATTATTTCTTTATGCTGCCAATTAAATGTTTGACAAGTTTACAGCCTGCCTTAAGCTGTCGTACTGAAAAAAAAAAAACATAATTCAATATATATATATGTGTGTGTGTGTGTGTGTGTGTGTGTGTGTGTGTGTGTGTGTGTGTGTGTGTGTGTGTGTGTGTGTGTGTGTGTGTGTGTGTGTGTGTGTGTGTGTGCGCGTGTGCGTGCGTGCGTGCGTGCGCGTGTGTGTGCGTGCGTGCGTGCATGTGTGTGCGCGTGCGTGCGTGTGTGTGTGCGCGCGCGTGTGTGTGTGTGTGTGTGTGTGTGTGTGTGTGTGTGTGTGTGTGTGTGTGTGTGTGTGTGTGTGTGTGTGTGTGTGTGTGTGTGTGTGTGTGTAGATTGATAGATAGATAAAGTACATTCCCATGTACATGAATTCAATACTATTTAATTATATCATTCAGTGTTAAGCGGGTGTCCAAAAAACTATTTATAAATACATATACAATAAACATTACAATTTACTGTTACTAAAACTGATCATTAATGTAAATTTATCTTGAAACAAAATTGTGATACTGTACTAAAAAATTAATCTCTCATACTTGACAGTAACAGATAGACAGGCATAGCTAGGTAGATAGATTGGTAAAAAGATAGCTAGACAGATAGGAAAAAATTCCCCTAGCCTGACCACCAAATGCTTGCAGACGGCAACAGCAACGCCTCCTGGACACAGGGCCTCCGCGCGCTCGACTTCCGGCTGCTGTGCAAGGGCAGCGGCGTCGCCGACGTGGCCGACTACAACACCTGCCATCTCGCACGAGTTCCCGCGCACAAGGTATAAGAAACAGTTTAAGCAAAGTCCTTTGAGTTTACACTGTCTGCAGTCAATCTATGGATTTACCTATTGGAGTTTTTAGCAGTGACTGAATGATTATTTGAGATTTCTCCCCCGCACTGGACGTTTTCTCCCCTTACTCTTGCAGGTAGTGACGGGGATTAAGTCGAATCCTGTGATGGTGGAGGAGATTAGGATACTACTCCTGCGCGCCTCCCAACAGCTACCGAAAGGACAGGATATTTTTACCATGTTCGGGCCTTATCATGGAAGGCCAGATGTCATCTTCAAGGTAGGATTTAGCTAAATGATTTGTCTTATTTTATGATTACTGAAGACTATCATGTGATGATAAAAACAGTATGAGAGGGGGGAACAAATAAAAAAAGTTAAAATATACAGCATGTTAAGGACATTTAATTTCATTCTCCGTAGGATTCTGCCACGGAGCTGGTGAATCTGCCTGAGGATGCATTCCACAAGTCCATAGACACCACTTACTACCGAGCCCTTACCGAACTCAGTACCTGCAGCCCCAAAGACTCCCCACAGAGTGGACCCTACAGCCCGCAAACCCATAACGAAGCTCCTGCTGCCCCATCGTTCCATTGTCTGCTGGCTGTCACCTCTGCTGCCATAACTTGGGCTGTTGCCCGATAGTTCTTCCGATGTCTGTGATAGGTTTAGCTGCGATTCTGTAGAAAATGCTCCACCCTTCCTTCCAGTTTACTATTTTTATATACCATTACCTTACATGAGATCTTAACAGAAATCTTTAATTTCTTTTAAACTTGTATATAACTGTTACTTCATATATGATTAACTATTGTACAAAATAATATTGCTGTTACATCTCCTAAACAAAGAAAACACTTTAATAGAAAAAAAGATAATCAAGCATCAACCATGCTAGAATTATTCTGCTATTTTCTGAAGTTATTTCATTTAACTGAACAACTCTTGGGATAGTTATACAAAAAATCCCTTTGTAAAAATGCAATTTACTGTTACTAAAATTGATCATTAAGGTATATTTCTCTAGAAACAAAATCAAACCACTAAGTTAATCTCTCATACTTGACAGTAACAGGCCTCTTTATGAATTACTACATGCCAAATGTATTATATTATGCTTATGGATTTGAAACGAATCAGTTGTTAATGACCTATATGAATAAGTGTATTGTTTTGAGCAAATATGCCATGAAAAAAATGTTATTTCAATAGAATATACGTTAAAAACCAGCATCTGCATTGACGTCCTTGTAATAATTACATTTATATTAAAGTAAAGTTGTTATCCACTTCCTTGTGTGAAGTACATTCTTACCATTTAGAAAAGAAAGTGAGAATAAAAAAAAAGAAAAGTAGCAAAATGAGGGGCTGCACTTCATGAAACAGTGGTACTGAAGCATACGGATAATTAGTTTAATATTCAACATGAAATCATCTACCACATCACCAGGTTACTTAAGGCACGACCTACATTCTCTTTGCGAACTAATTCATTGGCGCCAAGGAAATGTTCTTTATACATCAATGGTCCCACGAGCGCTTTCTCACCTGACCCCTATACACACACACACACACACACACACACACACACACACACACACACACACACACACACACACACACGCACACACGCACGCACGCACGCACGCACACACACACACACACACACACACGCACACATACGCACGCACACATACGCACGCACACACACGCACGCACGCACACACGCACGCACGCACGCACGCACGCACGCACGCACGCACGCACACACACACACACACACACACACAAAGAGTGATGAGTATCGATACACAAAATTATCTAAGGTGATGCCGATATTTCAATACTTGAAAAATGGCTAAATCGATTTCGATACATCGAGATAGGTAAAACGATGCCGATACCAAGACATGTATCGCCGATGCATCATCGCTGATGTTTTATTATAAGAAAATACCCCAACTGATATGAAAATATTTAAATTAGAGGGAGGGAAAGGGAGAGGGAGAGGGAGAGGGAGAGGGAGAGGAGAGGGGGAGAGAGAGGGGGAGAGAGAGGGGGAGAGAGAGGGGGAGAGAGAGAGAGAGAGAGAGAGAGAGAGAGAGAGAGAGAGAGAGAGAGAGAGAGAGAGAGAGAGAGAGAGAGAGAGAGAGAGAGTACTCAACTGTGCAGATAAAAGATTTTTAGTAAAACATTTGAATTAATAAGAAAATGTATGAACTATCAATTATCTTTTTTCCGATTTGCGATAGCTGCTCTATGCTAGATAGATATTTTTCCTACACATTCCAACAAGATCCTAAGGAAATCATTTGGGGTCAGAATGAAAGAAGTATAATTCATAATTTGCCAAGTAATGACTAGTAACTCTACACAATATCTAGACCTTCCATACAGCACCTAAATCCTGCAATTCGTTGGCAAATTGGCCTACATTACATATATGAAATCATTCCTAAGCATTCCAAAACAACTTGCCATAAAGTGAGTCCACCAGTAACTAAGAAAATGTCTTGTTATGGTGCATCCAACAAACTATCTACAGCATTTGTATATTCAGTTCTATATAAATGATCTAGTGTATTGTGCATAATGGAAAGAAAGTTCAAACATGGATTTCTGTCAAAAAAATTAGTTGCTAAATATGGCAGCATTCGTATATTTTTTGTCTGGGTTTGCATACTATTCATTCTAAAAAGGCTAATCTAGTTGCCTTTAAGAGTCATATATTGCTGTCCTATATACAAAAAAAAATCACATTCTGAGCTGTACCGTAGTTTATTTTCTGCAGAACATGAAACACCTAAAAAACAAATAAAAATCACAAATAAGAAATTGTATAAAGAGGAGATGGCTCATTTTGCAATACAGAAAATTAATGTATGAATGTATGAGGATAACAACCTAGTGATACAAATAAAATGATACTGTTAACAACTATGGCAATACCGACACCAATACAAAAGTAATGATCTATAGGTATCTCCAATACATGTATTGAAAAACTACCCATCTCTGCACACATGTATATAAAAGGAACAGGACATGCAGTTTCTTCAGTTTTTGCAAGTAATCAAATAGCATAAAGATCTTCATTATGAATGATAATAATAATAACAATAATAAAAATATCATGCAATGCCAATGATATTTTACATTTATTATTAATTAGTATATATACTCTAGGAAAGTAAGTTAGGGTTATTACCATAATGAAACATTTATTTAAAATTCTTGTTATAATGTACATCTCCATAATATGGATGGAATATTGAAAATTATGGGCACTGTAATTAACTAGTTATATTGGTCATAGTCCGTGCATCATAGATACAGTATTTATATCCATTAGGAGCCTAATAATAATATACAAGGACTGATCAAAAAGTGAAACCAATGCTTGTAAATCTTAATCCCCTCAAGAGTAAATTGCCAAGCTTTTTACATACATTACCCAGTTTTATTCATATTGCCTAAGTCTCTTTTTGTGACTATCATGAACTGCCTCATCATATTTTCCTCAATCTAATATACACTTCAGAGAGTAAAACCACTGAGATGGAATATCAACTACAAGTTCTCAGTCACACTCAGGGTATGATGTGTCACATGACCTGAATTGTGGGCAGTGTCAAACTTGCACTTTCATCATGACAATACTGCTGACCAAAACAGATGAAGGGTCACATGCCAGGGCAAACTCATGGTCTCAAAATAGGACTTTCACTATGTTCTCAGCAGTGTGAAGAGAGCTGGACTAAGGGTGTATAGAGACAGGATGACAACTCTGAAGAGAATACTGTTTCCATAGTTTAACAAATGTGGTTTTCATTTCATAGCCAAATGTCTGATAATTTTTTGAAAATATTTTGACTTGAATTTTTTTTTGAAGAGAGATGTTAGATAATAATGAACTCTTACTGTGACCACATTACATAAAACAAAAAAGGTAATATTTTTACCTTGAATATTCAATATGTAAATTCATACTCCTAACAATATAAATACCTTATAATAAAATATGCAATCACTCTTCTCTTATTGATATTATTCTCATATCACAAATTAACTTTTTTTCTTTTAATACTATATATATTGATCATAAAGCACCAGAAAATACATCTGCTTTAAATTCAGTTCAACATATTGGAACATGTGGATATATGTGAGTGTCTCCACATTTGCATGTAACTGTGTGTATGCATGTGCATGTTCATGTGTGCACACATATATGTGTGCCTGTATGTATGCATGTGTGTTCACATACATGAATGTGCAAGAATATGTATTTTTATATATATGACATATGCAAGTGCAAGTGCAAATGCATATACATACAAGTAAACATGGCAATGTTAAGCAACTTAATCACAGAAGACTACCTAACAAAATTAATG
>NC_051423.1:24446014-24453514 GCF_015228065.2 Penaeus monodon | reverse complement strand
CAGGCTGTATTATCCAAAACTGAATACTACAAAAAATATAAAAAATGATACACATAACAAAATGTTACTTTTTGTTACTATTACTGCACTGAGTTATGCACTACCTAGAGAGATGATACGGAGTCAGTGCAAGGAAAACAGTCTATTAACATCTGGATAACGCAAATCAAATGACACATATAGACATTGGAAAATGCCCCAAAAACTAAAAATGGCTGTGCAGAAAAAGTGAAAATAACATTATAAAGGTTAGGCATGGAGTCTTGTCACCACACATGAGTTCATGTGTACCCAGCCTACAAGCCACACATCCATCATTGTGACCACTCAAGTAAACCTAATGCCCCTGATGGTAGTGAAATGTCTGGATCCAATGGGTTAATAACAGTAGAAATAAAATCCTGAAAACTCAAGGAATACGGAAATTAAGTGAGCTACTAATTAACTCCTTGTTAGTTGACAAAATCCACTATGGATCGACCATATACCTACATACAGTGGGTTAAACAGGTAATGCAATTTAAGTAGCTCCAAGACTGCACCCCAACAAGAGATAGAGACTGTGTTCTGAACTTTTGCTTTGGCATTTCTCTCAGATCTGCCCAAGATGATGGCACCATACTGAAACTTTGCCACAGATACATCCACTGAAAATATGAAGCCTTAAGTATTCATTACACAAAGAAAAACTGTGCCATACATTTAAAAATTACCTTTGTTTATCACCTTCATATCAGACATGTATAAATATAAGAGACATATAAAAAATATATCCCAATCAGACTGAAGCATACACAAAAAAATAACATAATATAACATACAATATATCTACCTAATTAAATGCAAATATATAGTCCTTAAAGACATCATATTTGTCCTTTTCATAAACACACTATAGTTTCTATTTTCAGAACTTCCTGACTGTGGGCACATAGATTTTCTTTAATCATCTTTCTTTTGTCTTAAAAAATTATAAAATTCTCAAGAGTAATTTTGCCAATTAGGATCCACATAAAACCCCAAGTACAAATAACCTACAGATGAAACAAGAATAACTTACCTTAGTAGCTAATTCAGTGTTCAGTGGTTTAAAATGATGAAGAAGACAATAGCAGAGTGAATAAGTGCTACAGAAAGAGTGTTACTCCCATGCTAAGTCTACAAATTATATGTTCAGAGCATAGCCAAGAGACTGAAATAACTACATTACATATGAAAAGCAAAGAAAACAAGCATAATTCTACTACAGTAATTTGTTCAAGCAATGCTGTGGAAGCAGAGCAAAACCAAGAGACCAAGAAATTACTACAAAATGAAGGAACATAACAGAATGCAACATAATTCCTCAAAAACCCTTTCCAATGTGTTTTAAAAATTGGAATTACTTTAGAAAAAAAAAGGGTTTCAATGTCAACTCCACATAAAATTTCTTTGTTTAACCTACAAAATGCATTTAGGGGAGTCTACTTACCCTTTCTAAAGAAGAGTCTCTGGAGCTGTCAGACTTTTCTGTAGTGAATGTTCTTGCCTCGGTATTATCCATGTCAATGACAGGAATTCTTTGTCTGATATTTTTATCTTCTGGTAATTTATCTGCTTCCTCTTCACACTCATTCATATCAATGCTTGATTCCTCATTTCTCCGCCTGCTGCCTATACTACTACAATCTTCAGAATCTTTATGATTATTACAATCTGAATCATTACAACTCTTTGATATACTAGAATGTGACTCATTATTCACTGTCCTATGATTAGAATCACACTGAACTTCCTCATTCTGCCTACCCTCACCAGGACCTAAACATTCCTCATCACTGGGATTCTTACTAGAACTTTCCTTGTTGCCCTCTTCTGACAAGTTGTTTGTGTTTCTCTCCTTATCAATGGCAGTGTTATTTTCCCTCTCCATACTCTCCTGGGATTCAGGCTTTTCAGTCTCATGAACTACTGTCTCTTTCAGGCTACTGTTTACTTCGGTCTGATTACTTTCTAAAGCTTCTCCTGTGATCTGACTTGTTTTGTTACTTGGACCTACATCATTACCTAAGCTGTCCTGGGAAATGGGTGGAGCCACTGCTGTAGAGTTCTTCTTCCCTTCTACCTCTGCTAACAATTGTAAAGTTGTGTCCTATGGAAGTAATAGATACTAATAAACTCTGCAACTATTGCAAGAGACACATACAAGAATAATCTTAGCAGAATTTCTGTATTTTCAAGATTGTCAATTTATCAATACTTTTATTAAAATTCTTTTATAATGTGTACTTTAAGGGTAATATAAACAATTACATGAAATTTGAAGCAAAATCAGTACATATATATGTGTGTGTGTGTGTGTGTGTGTGTGTGTGTGTGTGTGTGTGTGTGTGTGTGTGTGTGTGTGTGTGTGTGTGTGTGTGTGTGTGTGTGTGTGTGTGTGTGTGTGTGTGTGTGTGTGTGTGTGTGTGTGTGTGTGTGTGTGTGTGTGTATACATATACATATATATATATATATATATATATATATATATATATATATATATATATATATATATATATATATATATATATATATATATATACATATATATATATATACATATATATAAAACAGTGTTTATAAACTGGTAGTATAGTTCAAATCACAAATTTTGCTTGTAAGATTTTAGCAAAGCTGAAGTAAACTGTAAAATACAATACTTCCAGAATTTCCCTTTTCCAAAATTAGTCTGTTAAAAACTTACCCTTATGACAGTGAGCAGCTTCTCCATGACAGCACTTCCTAAATAGGGTTCTTCTTCCACAAATTGTGCCTTGAGAGTTTTGAATACTGTATTCATAACTTTTTTAACAGCAGTTACTAGCTCCTGTGGATTACTGCTGGCCTTCTGAAGCTGTTCAACCCTCCTCTTCAATAAAGCATTTTCATTATATAGGTCTTCTATTTCCTTCTGCAACAAGAAAGGTGTGCATTTAACAAAAAACAAAATATCTTACATAAATCCAAATGATAGATTATTCAGTTATATAGCTTTTCCATTTTTCAATGAATCCACCGTCTTTATGATAAGCATGGTGCTCAGTATGATGAAGACTTGAGTAAATGTGAAATATATTTAAATAAACTGATTTCATATTCTTTAGATTCATTAACTGCTTTCATCACTTTGCATACCTGCTGTGTATTTGAGTTCCCAGACTTTTCTTCCTCAAGCTGTGAGAAGCGCTTCTTCCATTCTAACTTTTCCTTTTCCAGCTGTGTGAAATTATAGAAAATTGGTCACTTAATCATGTATTTTATTTTTCTTCTTTTTTATCCAAATACATAATAATGTGTTTAAGTACAGAACACTTTTTCATACATTCCATTTCTGTAAAATATTTTGTGATTTTAACCAAACCTACAAATGGCATAAATTATAAATTTGCTTAAAATTAAACTCACTTCTCTAATCTGCTGCTCTGCCTTCTGCAGATTCAGTTCTGTAGCTTCCAACTGGTTCTTCAGTTTTCCATGTTCAACCTCTGATAATTTTACTAGTTCTTCTTCTTTGGAGGTATGCTGGCTTGTCATGGCAGCTAACTCTTTTTGTAATGACTGTTTAGCTGCCTCAGCAGCATTAAGTAAACTTTTCATACTTTCATTTTCTTTTTGTGCATTCCTTAGTTGTTCTTGAAGATCTTCATTATCATTAGCTCTTTGGTTTTGAATTGCAGTCTGTAGTTCTTGGCATTTATTTTGTTCTTGTCTAATCTGTATCATCAGATTAGATATTTCTTGTTGTTGGGAATCTTTGCCAATCTTTAACTGATTTAATTCTTCCTGTTATAAGGAGACTTTATATATTACAACTGACATTAAGAAACAAATATGATTATTCAATAAAATAATATTTCTAACATCAAAATTTGACATAAGCACTTAAATGTTATACCACACCTTTAATACTGATAACTGCTGCTGTGTCAGAGCAAACTGTGCGGCAAGAGAAGCTTTCTCCTCCTTTAGGGTAATGACTTCTGATATGCTCACACTAGAACTTGCTTGCTGACTCTGCTCACTTTTAGCAACTAGCAACTCTGCCTTTTCCTCTAAGAGTCTGAAAATAGAATATGAGACATCAATACACAAACAAAAACACAAACAAAAATTTTTTTTTATCTGTTAATCACCTCGTATATTCAATAAAACCTATTAGACCTTACTTCTGATTTTTCTGCAACATTTGTGTTAATGTTGTATTCAATTCCCCTATTTTCCCATTCTTCTCCAGCAGCTGAGATTTCATGCTGTCATTTTCACTGACAATGGTTGTAATCTGCTTCAGGAGACCTTGAGGGTCACAGCTTGCAGGGGTAGCAAAGGCTTGACTGTGAGGCATGGCCATCATATTTGATGGAATCATTGTGTTTGAAAACTGACCTCCTCTTTCCACATTTTGTTCTACCTTTTCTAACTGGAATAAAGTCAGGGACTAAATGAGTGCAAAAAATATATGAACTTGACAAACAAAAAATATACATGACACATCACTCACTGGCTATTTAAATTATGTCAACATTTTGAAAAATAATATGGCTTACTCTCAATCAAGGCTATATAAATGTTTCTTTAATGGAATGAGCAAGTTAAATAACAAACTAAAGCATATATGAATACTTCACCTTACTGGAGATTTTGTCTAACTGATCTGACATCTTGGATAGTGATATTCTAAGGTCTGTATTTTGGGATCTTGACTCTGAGAAGAGGAGGGAAAGTGTGGGGTCTGGTGCAGCAGGAGTTGGAGCCGGAGGAATTGCCTGAGGTGTTGTGGTTAGTCCTGCTCCAGGGTATGCTGCATGCTGACATAAAGTTGAAAAAAGAGTATTAAATTCATTTGTGGAAATCTAATAACAATCCACTGGATGTCAGTAAAATTATTTAGTAAGGTTGTTTTGTTCTCTTCAATTTTCTACTGCACAATTTGAGAAAAGAAAAGAAAAACTCAAAAGTTATTCACCCACTTATATAAACAAATGTATACTAACCAACACTCCAGGCTGTTGCCATGCAGCTGACTGATAAACAACCAAGGGCTGTGGAGAAGCAAGGTTAGGAGGTCTGGGAGCTGGCTCTGGTTTGGTCACATCAGAGCGAGCAGAGGGAGCTCGGGGTCTGATTGCAGGCGTTGCTGCTAACTCCTCTACTGACCCTGACATAGAACCACCAGTGAACTTGGCATTTCTTCTTGAGATTTCCTCCTGAGGTGTGTATATAAAAAAACGTATGATAAAAAATGTAAAACACTAAAAGTATGATCACAACTACTTTTAGAATTTATGTTGTGTTTTCCAAACTTTATAGATTTCCCCTCAAAATTAAAATCTCTAAAATTCATATCCTGTGATATTTGATCCAGAGTACATACAAAGCATATAACACAACTAAACAACAAAAGGGTGCATACCACTTCACTCTCAGAATCAGTGGGTGGTGTATGAATATTGCCTGGTCTAGAGGGAAGCAAGGGATGTCCCACTCTTGCCATGCGTGAGACAAGTGATGCCTTTGTGTTGGTGTGTGCTTCTTCCTTAGGGCTGGTCCCACTGTCTAGGGGAAGATTCAAGGAAAGCCTTTGAAGGATGTGTTCTTGTGCCTAAATACTTTTTGAGATGTCCAAATACCAAATCATGTGAGTTTGTGCCAGTCATCAAAGAAATCACTTGCAGTCTATTAACACTACCAGAAAGGAGGAGAATGTGAACATGAAATCAAAGTCTTCACCTTCAGGTAGCATATCTAATGTACTGGAACTGATGTCATTTTCCTCTCTGTGGCCATGATGGGAATCAACTTGTGGGGTGCTTCTGCCCGAATGGTCACTTCCCTTCTGCTTTATTCGCTCGACACTCACATCATACATGAAGAGAGAGTTCTCCTGTTAAACAAATAAGGTAAATAAATTCTATTTAATATACATCTTAATATTTTTGACTTCTGATACTAAATTGATTTCATATTCAATCCATGCATAACATATCCATTAGCATATCAAGTAAGTACACAAAAACTGTACTCAAAATTTTCTGCCTCTCATTTGCCATTTCTATTTCTGCCCTCTCTATTCTTGCCTCCTCTCACTTTTTGGCTTTGTTATCTCTTTCCCTTTTGTGTACTGGTATATTTCAAAAGCACAATTCTTACTCATTCCTCTCTTTCTCTCCTCCCTTTGGCCTCTCCCCTCTCTCACTATGTCATATTCCCCCCCTACTCATCTATCTGTCTGCCCCCATTTCCTATCCTCTCTTTCTCCTTCTTGCTCTCTTTCTGTCTTCCTCTCTCTCTCTCTTCCCCCCGTCTCTCTCCCTCTCTCTTCCCCACCTGTCTCTCTCTCTATAACTGGTATAGAACCCTATAATAATGGCTTTGTAGGGGTAGTGATACTGGTATAATGGCGCAACTCTTTATTGCTAAGAGTACCACACAGTATGGGAACACACGAGACGATGTCTGGGGGGTAACGCGGCTCACGTGTCAGGTCAGCCTGCCCAGAGGGGGAGGGCTAGGCCGACCTTACCGCGTTGGGTGCTGGTCATGAACTGAAGGGTCAAGCGAGATCAGATAACATTGTCATCTACATCCTCGCTGAGTGAATGGTTTCTATTTGGAACTTGGATCCACGTGGTAAACCGCTATGTGGTCCACTGGTAACAGAAATAGACTTATGTATATGGTATACTCTCTCTCTCTCTCTCTCTCTCTCTCTCTCTCTCTCTCTCTCTCTCATTCTCTTTCTATCTCTCTCTCTCTCTTTCTATCTCTGTCTCTCTCTATCTATTTCTGTCTCTATCTATTTCTGTCTCTCTCTATCTATCTCTGTCTCTCTCTATCTATCTCTATCTCTCTCACATCCTTTCCCTTCCTCTCCCACACTCTTTCCCTTTCTCTCCTACACCCTCTCCCTTTCTCTCCCACACCCTTTCCCTTTCTCTTCCTCTTGCCCTCTCCTTTTTTTTACCCTTCTATCTCTTCCTCTTCCTCTCCTTTTCCCTATCCCCCTCTCCCTCTTTTTTTGTCTTCTCCCCTTTCTTTCCCCATCACTTTCTTCATTCCACACTACCTTTCATTCCCTGTCCTTATCTTTCAACCTCTCTCTGAGTCTCTGTTTCTGTCTGTCTGTCTGTCTCTTTCTCCCCTTTCCCCCTCTCTCTCTTTGTCCCTTTTCCTCTATTCCATTCTTCTCCTCCACTCTCTCTTCTCCCTTTCCCTCTCCTTCCATCTTCCTCTTTCTTTCCCTTTCCCTCTCCTTCATTCAACAAGAATAGGGCATGTTATGAAGACACTGATCTTGGAGGTACGTGATGGGGTAGCAACATGACAGCTGATCTATGTCAGCTGGGGGTAGTGTCCTGGCAAATAGGTATGGGATGGGCAAGGAGCAGAGCTAAAGGAAAAGTAATTTTATTTGTAAAGAAAAGCTAATTCTTAATTCTCCACGCAAAAGCTGGAAATGAAGTGTGCAAGAGCGTTTTCTG
>NC_051423.1:24438514-24441014 GCF_015228065.2 Penaeus monodon | reverse complement strand
CGTCCCTCCAGTGGCCACCCTAAGGTGTTTCACTTGGACAGACTAAGGGAGGAGGAGTGTGCCCGTGGGTTCACCATGGCAGTCTCTGACCGATTCACAGAACCCAGCAACCTGACAGACCCAGCTGCTCTATGGGAGTTCTTCAAGCGCATAACACTCGAAGCAGCTCAGGAGTCCATTGGCATACGCCCAAGGACAAGGCAGAATTCCATCTCCCTGGAGACATTAGAGGCCACTGAAGCGTGTCGCAAGGCTCGGCTGAATGGGAATCAAGTCTTGTGTCGTTCCATGGTGCGTAGGGCTTAGACACTGCTGAGAAGGGACAAGGAACAGTTCATCAGGAATCTTGCTGAGGAGGTCGAAGGCCATTTCTTGGTAAATGACCTCCGCCCTGCCTACCAAGCCCTGAGAAAACTGAACCCTAAGCCCTCCTCACAGATGACTGCAGTCCGATCAGCGGATGGACGGATCATCTCAGATCATGTTGGGGTTCGTGAATGTTGGGCTGAATATTTTGAACAGTTGTACCAGGTGGACCATCCAACAGTTAGCTTGGATGCAAGCGATGTCGCAGTGCCTGTGCCGGACCCACCCATCAGTGAGGAACCTCTTACCCTAACAGAGGTTAGGCTGGCGATTTCCAAGCTGAAGAGTGGGAAAGCTGCAGGCATATGTGATATCCCTGCTGAACTGCTAAAGGCTGGGGGTGAACCTATGGCTCGGGGCCTGTATACAGTCCTGATTGCCATTTGGCAGTCTGGTACCATTCCCCCTGACCTGCTGAGGGGCGTGGTCATCCCTCTCTGGAAGGGGAAAGGGGATCATTGGGATTGTAGCAACTACCGTGGCATTACAATGCTCAGCATACCAGGCAAGGTTCTCGCCCACATTCTTCTGAAACGGATCCGTAACCACCTACTGAGGCATCAGAGACCAGAGCAGTCTGGATTTACTCCTGGCAAGTCCACAATAGACCGTATACTAGCGCTTCGAGTAATTGTGGAACGCCGTCATGAGTTTGGTCGTGGGTTGCTCGTCGTGAGTTTGGTTGTGGGTTGCTCGCAGCCTACATCGACCTCAAGAAGGTGTTTGACTCGGTGCATCGGGAATCGCCATGGGAGATCCTGAGGCTTAGGGGAATTCCGACACAGATTATGTGGTGGGAGTATGTCGATCTTCTTCCCTGTTAATTCAGGGGTGAGGCAAGGCTGTGTCCTTGCACCAACACTTTTCAACACTTGTATGGACTGGATAATGGGCAGAGCTACTAGCCAAAGTCAGTGTGGAGCAACACTAGGCAATATTAAGGTCTCAGATCTTGACTTTGCCGATGATGTTGCCATCCTATCTGAGTCCTTGGAGTCACTTGTGGCGGCTCTTGATGCATTTAGCAATGAGGCAAAGCCCCTAGGCCTAGAGGTCTCCTGGACCAAGACCAAGATTCAGGACTTTGGGGGCCTGTTAGGGGAACCCATTCAGTCGATCCATGCTTGCGGCGAGGACGTTGAAGTTACAGAAAGTTTTACATACCTTGGTCTTCTTCTTTTAACGGTAGGTTCATGTCTGAGCCGCTGTGGTCACAGCATGATACTTAATTGTAGTTTTCATGTTGTGATGCTCTTGGTAGAGTAGTCCATATCTCTGGGTTGTCAGACCAAGAAGTCAGTAGACGGATTGGTCTGGCAACAGGAGCCATGAACTCGATCAACAAGAGCGTTTGGAGATGTTGGTACCTATGCAGAAGGACCAAGCTGCGTGTCTTCAAGGCCTTGATACTGCCAGTTTTGCTCTATGGAAGCGAAACCTGGATGCTATCCAGTGTCTTGGAGTCTCGCCTTGATGCCTTTTGTAACAAGTCCCTTCGCTGGATCATGGGGTACAGTTGGCAGGACCACATGTCCAACCGGCAGTTACACGGTGAGACTGGCATGGGACCTATTACTTGCATAATCCAGGATCGCCAACTCAGGCTATGTGGCCACCTAGCTCGCTTCCCTATGGACGACCATGCCCATCAGGTTGTCTCCCTGCGAGACAACCCTGGGTGGAGGAGACCTGTGGGACGACCTAGGAGATCATGGCTTGGGCAGCTCGACGAGACCTGTCGCGGAAGCGAAGGGTGGATGCGGCCATGCGGCCCCGTCGGCGTTAGCCCCTTGATGATGACGATGATGATGATGATGATGATGATGATGATGATGATGATGATGATGATGATGATGATGATGATGATGATGATGATGATGATGATATATATATATATATATATATATATATATATATATATATATATATATATATATATATATATGCATGCATATAAGTATATACAGATGTATATGTATGTATATATGTATGTACATATATATTTATATATTTATATTTGATTATTTATCTATATATCATATATATATTATATATATATATATATATATATATATATATATATATATATATATATATATATATATATACATATATACATATTATGTTGTAGCTG
>NC_051423.1:24423514-24431014 GCF_015228065.2 Penaeus monodon | reverse complement strand
ATCCTGGTAAATAGGAGTTGCTGAAACTGTACCGGGGTTTTGGGCTTTTTTTACCTATTTCTTTTCTTTTATAATAGGGCCCAGTGCCCTTTTCCCTCATTTTTGTTCATCACTTTAGAAAACACTAACTGGAAACTTAAACTTCATCAAACTACTTATTTCATATAATTTACCCTGTCCCTATATGAAAACCCTAAAAACAAATTTTTCTTTTCCAATCGGAAATAAAAAATGCTCTTTTTTAAAATTTTTTGTTTTGGGATCCTTTTTTCCCAAACCTGAAAATCACCGGGTAAGTTAGGTGCCTAATTTTTGGGGCTATAAATCACGACAAAATTTTCGGGAATAATAAATGACCTGTCATTATCCTAACGCCCTCCCGCCAGTCCCAAATTTTCCCCCTTCTAATATCTCAAAATGGTAAAACATTCTAGCCACCTCGACGAGGGAAAAAAAATTTCATCATCGTCGCCCCTTGCACCAGCGGGGAACTTTTTTCCCCCTTTTGGGAAAAAGCAAAAAATCGAGAACTTCCCCGCGGTGCTTGTTGCGGGGGTTTCACCCCCGGCTTTGTTTACCCCACCAGTGTTTGTTCGGTCACGGACCCCCCCTTTCAGACCGCTTTAACTCATTTTCTCTACAGTAAAAATAAAGTCTCTACATTGCCTTAAAATTGAATTTACTTTTTTATTTGTATTCAAAATCTGTTTTCCCTTGCGCGATATTTTTTTTATATATAAAACAGTATGGGCAACACATCGCACGTAAAACACACACCCCATACACAGGGCACACCACAACCATACACACGCACCCGCAACGCACACCCCAAACACACCCACATCCAAACCCCACACACACACACACACCCCAAAAACCCACACACCAAACACACCCACACACACACACACACACACCCCACACACACACCCCCCACAAAACAATCCACGTCACCCCCCAAACCGCACACCGGAGGGGAGTACAAAAATCAAAAGTGGTCTTAAAACGCAAAATACACAAACATATATATATATATAAAAATATTATATATATATATTTATATATAATTTTAAAATTTTTGTGTTTAATTTTTATTTTATAATATTTTATATAATTATATATTTATATACATATATATGTATACAAAACCCCAAAATTTTACATATATATGCAGGAAATTTAAAACATATTTTTTCCCACATTTTGGGTAATGTATTATGTATATAATTTTAATATTATATTTTAATATATATATATTTAATATAATATATATATAAATTTAATATATATTTTATATAATATATATATATATATATATATATATTATTTATAAACCCACCACACCCCACACACACCCCAAAACACACCCACATATATATATATAATATATATAAAATATAAAATTATAAAATATATATATATATATATATATATAATTTTAGGGATTTGGGGGACCCCCATCAAATCATTTTTTCTTTTGGATCAAAAAAATAACTTAAATCAGATAAAGGGAAAAGAAAACACATTTCTTGGTTTTTGGGTTTTTGAGCGACTCCTGGCGGGACCCCCTATTTCCCGCCCCTTTGTCTTTGGGTAAAAAGCACTCGGCCCTTTGAACAGCTCCGACATTAATATTTTATAAAATATTAAAATATATATAAAATATATATATATATATTATTATAAAATGTGTGTGTTTGTGTGTGTGTGTTGTGTGGGGGGTTGTGTGTGTGGTGTGTGGTGTGTGTGTGGTGTGTGGGGGTGGTCGATACTCTTTTTGGTCACTTTTTGGCTATGTACTTCTGTGTTTTACCTTTTGTTATGAAGTCTAAAAAATAGGGATAGGGATTTAATATTTATATGTAATTTATATATATATATAATTTATATACGTAAAATAAATATTGCATATAGTTTTGTTGATCCATGTGATTCTTTTTTACCCGGACGTGATTTTGATCTTGCTACGGGCATCAGATGAATACCCTTGACTTTAAACGTGCCATAACACAGTACACCTACAGTTGACTAGTGGTAACCACATTTTGCCACTTAAAAAGCACCGATGTGGCTCTGTAGGAACTGTAGGAACCACAATTTCTAAGCCAAGTGAACTGGCTGGGACTCCATTCTTGGTGACCAAGACGTCTGGTTGGGACCTTCCCTTTCGTTAAGTGGGAAGCCCCTAGAACCAGGGAATGTCATGCATAACCGGGAACCCAAAAAAACCCATCTGGAAAACCCTTTTTTTAAAGGGGACAGTGCTCACTTTTCTCCTTTTGGGGTCAGTTCCTTCTTTTTTCTGAAAGGGAAAAAACCTGTTCTAATCTAAGCAAAATTTAAAAAGTAACTTAAAGCGTTCAGCCCTTTAAATATAAATCATGGGGACATGAGTAAACTGCGTGAAAACCATTTACTTTCCAACCGGGGTTCCCCACCTTTTTTTCCAAGGAAACTAAAGTAAGCCCCTTAAAAACCCACGCTCAATATAGGCTACACATGGGCATTTACACAAAAAACGTAGAAAATACTTCAACCCCTCCACTTTTTTATATCCATGCAAATGAATAACATAAAATTTAATAATCTTTCGCCATGTTTTTTTTCCATTACAAAAAAACATAGAGGGTGTTTTCCCGTAAAAAAATTTTTTCATTTCCCCACAGGAAATTTGGGGTACCGTCACGAGGAGTAGTAGTGGGTAGCAATGGACACAACACAAAAGAGTGTGGAGAGTACTGTTATATGTTGTTTTTCTTATTTATAAAACTGTATTATTTGTATTCGTAAATATTCGTCTTATCCTTTTGGAGAGGGAAAAGGAAAACAAAATTTAATTTTTTTTTAAAATTTTAAACCGAGTCATAGATTTTAAAGCCGTGGGGTACAAGAGACAGGGGTCTTTAGTTTTCCCACTTCCCGGGAGCCTTTAAGGGGTTTTTGGATTTTTGGATACTCGTTGGTTTGGGGTATGCGTAAGTTCGCCCAAGTTTTGGTGATTTTTTTTTTTTATAAAACATATTAGGTCCTAATACCTATATTTTGTAAGTAAGAACGACTTTGAAGTGGGGTGGTGACTTTTTTTTTTTTTTCAAATTTTTCCTTCTGTTTTTTTCTCACGGGAAACCTTTTTTTTTTTTCCACCTGGGATATGCATTTAGGGTATCTTATTGTTTAAAAAAAGGTTTTGTTTTTTTTAGGGCCCTTTATTCTGCAGTTAAAGACAAAAGTAAAGAAAATTGGGCCTAATGAAAAAAACATCATGAAAGTAATGTAGATAAAAATTGAGTCATTTATGCCTGAATAAGGTCCTTTTTTCTTTTACATTAGTCTTTTTTCAGATAAATTGTTTTCAGGAGCACATTAGACTTCTGCAGTAATAAATGGTAAAGGAAAAAATTTCTGATTTGGAAAAAAAATAACAAAATTATTTGTTGGGTTTATTTTCCCCACTGGAAAAAAAAAGAAAATTTAAATTTTGACGGGCTCTGGTTATCGTCCCGGGGAAACCCCCTTGGATGATGATTTTTTAAGCCCCGATATTAGCTTGTAAACCCTCATCATTATTGTTATTATCTGTTTTTGGTGGCAAAACTTTCCCGGGGCGGGGTGTTTTTTTTTTTTTTCGAGGGGTTTATTTGTCTTGCAGCGGTTTTGATTAACTAAATGGAGGCCAATTTTCCCGGGGGCGCACATCACTTTTGGACGAAAAAGATGGGCCCAACCCCTTTAAAAATTTTCCCCCCTTTCTTTTTAGCTGCGAGCATTGAATAAAAAAATACCAACGTGCCCAATCTCACTCTTTACCCCCACACCGCTCCTCTTCCCAGTAAAGGGAATATGTTTTCCCTTCCCTCAGAACGCTTTTGGCTGAGGGACTAGGTCTTTCAATTTTATATTATTTTAAAAATTTTATATATAATTTTATTATTATATATATAATATTTTATATATATATATATATATAATATATATATATATATATATATATATTAAATATATATATAAAATATAAAATATTTTATAATATATAGGCTGTTTAAACGTGTGACTCATGCGATGCGCATTTAAAACTTTCCCCCCTCTTTGGGGGACATGGTTTAATTTTTTCGCTGTTTTTTGGGTGCTCCAACGTTCTAACAGGGAGAAAAAAAAAGTTTTTTTAGGATTCCAAAAATTCTAGTTGTGCTTAAAAATTTTATCCCGCTCCCGGTCACTTGAAATTGGGCAGAACTTTAGGGTGTTTTTTGGGGATTGTTTTTTTCTGTCCCCCTGTTTTAGCTCAGACCGCCCCGAATGATTTTTGTCTAAAATGCTACTTCTTTTTCTTGGGGAAAGTGGAGTCAATGTCTTTGATTTCACTGATCCAGTTCCTTTTGTAAACGCCTGGATTGACCACTAAACCTTTTTTCCTTTTTACGGGTTTTTCCATCTCTCGAAGTACAGCATAAACCACATAAAAAAAAACTGCCCGCTACATGGGGAAAATGGGTTCCCCCAGGCCGCCCTGCAAAGGGACAAGTGCGGAAAAAGAAAACTTTCCCTTCCCTTTTCAGCGAAAAATTCCCCGCAACTTGGGGAGTTTCTGACAGTTTTTTGTGAAAGGTAAAACCCAAAAAGCAATAGAATAGATAAAGGGAAAAGTGGTAGGATCTAAAAAAGAAGTTAAAAGTTTTCAGAAAAATAGCTTATTCCTTGCTGGTTTCTGGAGTCTATTTGGGGGGATTGGGGGAAACTGTGTTAGTTTTTTTCCCAAAGGTAATTTGCAGATTTCCCCTTTAAAGGGAAAAAGTACTAGTGACCATAGCTAGGCCCATTTTTGTTATTCCCGGGAAAAAAATAAACTTAAACCCTTTTCCCGTAATGATGCATTTTTCATACCCGATCTTTAAAATTTCGGGAAAACTTCTCAAACCCCTCCACCTACAAAGTGATTTTTGATTCAAACTCTTTAGTTCTTTGCTCTTTTTTTGGGCACGGGGCTCGGAGAAACAGCAAATAATTTTTCAAAGTCGGATAAACCCAAATGACGGGAAATCTTCATATTTCGCGACAAATCTTTTTTTTCTAACGAATAAGGGGTCGTTCCACCCTATTCTCCCAAATTTTTTCCGAATATTTGTTTCTTACTTTCGTTATCCCCAAAACCTGAAGTATGGGGCTTTGGGTAGCCAGGCAGGGAAACCCGCCTGCGTTTTCTTGTCCCCCCAAGAAGGGGCCCCCGCGCATAATTTTTGCTAAATTTTGACGTCAAAAGAAAACCCCTATATATATATTTTATAATATAATACATAATATAAAATATAATATATATATATTATTTATATATTCATAACCATATATATCCCTATTAAAATATAAAATGTTTATATTTTTATTTTTATATATGTTTTATATAATTATATATATATATATATATATATATAAATATATATATTATAATTTTGCAATTAAACTTTTGAGTTAAAAATTGTTTTTTAGTCGGCCCGCTTTGGGAAAATATGATTTTTTTTAAATTTTTAAATCCCGAATTTGGGCTGAAAACTTTGTCCCACTGGCAAGGGAGCTGGGCCCGGGGGGTCCCCTTCATGGGTTTTAGTTGGGGGGGTGGGCGGGGGAAATTTTCCCCCGAAAAAAAAAATTTTTTCCCTGCAAAAAACACGAAAAAGAAAATGCCACTAGCTCTTTAAAAAGTAGGCCCGGGAAAGGGGCCATCAACCAGTAATTATCGTATTATTGGGTTTGAAAAAATTTTAAATCATAAATTTCCAAAAATTTCTTTTTTCAGAACTAGATTTTGGCCCCCCCGCAAAAAGAGGGTTTTTTTAAAAGTTGGGGGGGGGAACCCCCCCCATACCCCCCTGAAGTGACGCCCCTGGAGCTGGGGGAAACAAAAACTTCAACTGATGTCAAGAGGGTTGGGCCGTTAAAAATACATGGAAACCCCGGCTGTTTTTTAGTTTTTTCTCCCGTTTAAGTAACAAACCTCTGCCATACTGATTTATATTCATGATTGTTTTGCTTAAAAAGGTAAAGTGATATCATTGTGTAATTTCCGTTTCGATTTGATCTGCTAAATAAAACGGTTTGAAAATGTGCATAACGAAAAAAAATGTGCATGTCAAATTTTGGGTTTTACTGTTTAGCAGGGTCTAGATTTGGTTAATTGGGAAGGGTATTTGACCGTTCTTTGGGGTAAATGCATTTTCCCCTTTTTGATAGGTGTACTGTTTCCCCTTCATGTTTTAAGGTTTTTCTCTTCTCTCCTCTCTCTCTCTCTCTCTCTCTCTCTCTCCCCCGCTCTCTTTTCTCTCTCTCTCCCCCTCTCTCTCTTTTCTCTCTCTCTCTCTCTCTTCCTCCTTCTCTCTCTCCTCTCTCTCTCTTTTCTCTCTCTCTCTCTCTTCTCTCTCTCTCTCCACACACCCCACACACATACACATTTTGCAAAGGGGGGAATGCCCTTCATCCCAATGATGGTTTCAATTATATCTTCCAAAAGGGGCAAAACTATGCCCTCGGGAAAAATATGCCTTAAAGGGAGATTTCTTTAGCTTTTCTAATTTTCATATTTTGGGGATCATAAAAGCAATAGTAGAAAAAGTTTACCTGTATTTTTACTTCACCTCCAATTTCCTTACTAGGGATGATAAACCCGGCATTATTTTTTTATTTTTACTAATTTTTTTAGACACCGTCTAGGAAAAGAAAAAAAAAATCTGCTGTAATTTTTTTTAATCAGGGGCCCGTGTCACGATTGCCTTTAAAAAAATCTTTCCTAAGAGGGCCCAGTTTAAATGGGGTTTTTCATAGGGGCAATAAAACAGGACACAAGAAAGCCCCCAAAAATTTCCCAAAAGTAAAAAAAAATTAAAGGTTTTAGCCTTTTTGGTTTTTTTGGTGATTCAAAGGGAACTTAGTGATTTGGAAATTTCAAGTCCTTACTTGGAATAAAAAAGAAAAACAAGCCCTCTATTGGAAGCTT
The DNA here is from genome assembly GCF_015228065.2 of Penaeus monodon. NCBI lineage: Eukaryota > Metazoa > Arthropoda > Malacostraca > Decapoda > Penaeidae > Penaeus > Penaeus monodon. The sequence goes on along the minus strand of NC_051423.1, from coordinate 24,424,032 downwards.
CTAGTGACTGTGTATTCCGGTTCCAAAGAACCGCATGAAAATGTACGAAAGTTTGAAGCTTGTTCCCTTTCCCTTTTATTCGAAAAATAATTTTTTTTTGTCTTCACCCTTTTATTTCCAATCCCAAGCAATTTACAGATGTGAAATCCCGTTTTCGTTTTACTGCCCCTCGAAAAATTCCCTTTTACGTTTTAATTTTTCGTTCTGATATGAAGACCTCGTATATATGGGCAATGTGGATGACAAGCGAGGAGTGAGATGATACTGTTACTCGCATAAATGCTTTGGTTCGTAGGGAAAAAAATCGGTTCTTCAGTATCTGAATGGAGTGCAAGGCCATAGACAAACTGCGATGCCGTCATGTTCAGTCGACCTGCGCAGGTCAGCGCTGAAAGACCTACTTCATTTTGGTCTCACCGTCTTCTCGCTGTAACATCCACACCCATTCCTCCAATGTGAAAAGTTTTTTCCTTTTTTAAACTTTTAAATTTTTATTATTAGTATTATGATTGTTTTTT
>NC_051423.1:24422078-24423414 GCF_015228065.2 Penaeus monodon | reverse complement strand
TATGTGAAATATATATTATTATTATTATATATATATATTTATATATATATATATATATAATATATATATATATATATATATTTATATATATATATATAATTATATATATATATATATTATATATATCTAAAATATAAAATATATATATACACACACATAAAATGTCACATTTTAACAAAAAACAATATATATAATATATATTATATATATTTTAAAATTTTATATATTACACACATATATAATTATATATATATATATATATAAAATATATATATAATATATATAATATATATAATATATATATACATATATATATATATATATATATATATAATAATATATATATAATATTATATATATACATATATATATATATATATATATATATTTATATATAGGGTATAATATATTATATAATATGATATTTATATATAATATATACATAAAATACATTATATTATATTAAAATATATATTATATATATATATTTTATATAAAAATATATATATATATATATATAACCCCACAAAATTATGTCCATGTACTCATTGGATGTTTTGAAAGTAAAGTATATTAGTACTACTCGTATTTCTGAAATCCTTCACAATATTTGTTGAAATGGACTCAATGAATTTACTGCCTCATGGATAATACTAAATTCTATGAACTACAATAACTGTGTTCCCACTATACACATCCAATGGATATTAGAGGTTTGAAGCCTCTGCTACCACAATGCATCATTACCCCTAATGATAAGGTACATCTTGTATCTTTAAATGTACTGAATACTGTAATGGATAAAACAGTAATGTAGGAAATGGTAAGGACTCAAAGCCCCTCACTAAGAAAATATGTCGAATCGGAGGGGGTCTGGGGCAGATTGCAGAGTCCCCAGCTATTGACACAGGGAGATCAAAGAGGATCCAGGGGCAAAACACATGCTTTGGATGGTTGATAGTTCACACAGTTTACTTTGTAGTAACTTGTATATTTAGGATGGGGCTCACTTGTTTGTTTGTTTGCAAAATGCCAGGTTAAATCTTCTATGAGCCTTTGCTCAGGTTTCTCTTTTAAAAATTTTCCTTCATATTTTAAAATGCCTGATATCAGGGTTTTCACATGATCCCCAAGATTGTTGGATGGAGCTTGGAACTTAATCTCTAACAGATACAGTCCTGTTGAAATGTTGGAAAAATTCCAAGATGTTTAATTTTTCTATAGATAGTAACAAAATAAGCAATTCAAAAGTGGATCTTTTCAATGATAACATGGTATTTGTTTTGATAATTAATGATATTCATATAAAGGTAATTACCTTTATATGAATATCATC
>NC_051423.1:24408654-24416978 GCF_015228065.2 Penaeus monodon | reverse complement strand
AGTAGGTTTTGGAAGGGAACCGATTGTTCCCTAAAAGAACCCAGCCAAATTTATGCGAGTAACAGTATCATCTCACTCCTCGCTTGTCATCCACATTGCCCATATATACGAGGTCTTCATATCAGAACAGATAATCAAAACCGTAAAATGGATGATTCGAGCGGCAGTGAACGCAACGGGATTTCACATCTGTAAATTGCTTGGGAGTGGAAATGAACGGTGAAGACAAGAAAAATATCTTCGAATCAAAGTGAAGAACAAGCTTCAAACTTTCGCTACACTTTCATGCGAGTCTCATGAACACGGAATACACAATGTCACTAGAAGCTTCCAATAGAGGGCTTGCTTTCATTTTTATTCCAAGTAAGGACATTGTAATTCCAAATCACTAAGCTTCCTTGAATCACCATAAACTCAAAAGGCTGAAACACTAGATTGTTTTTTATCGTTTGTAACTTTGGGGGCTTTTCATTGTGTCCGTGATTTATTCGTCCTATGAATCAACCCATTTACACTCGGTCCCTCGTAGGAAAGATTTGTATTAGCAATCAGTGACACTGGCCCTGATTAGAAAGAATTACATGCAGATGATTTTTTTTCTATTCTAGACTGGTGTCTGAAAAAATAGTAACAATAATAAAATAATGCCTGGTTTATCATCCCTAGTAAGAGGAAATTGGAGGTGAAGTCAAATACAGGTAAAACTTGTCTACTATTTGCATTTGATGATCTCAGAATATGTAAATTATGAAAAGCTATAAGAAATCTACCTTATGCATAGTTTGCAGATGGCATAGTTTTGACCACTTGGAAGATATAATTGTAACCATCATTGGGATGAATGCATTACCCCTTTGCGAAATGTGTATGTGTGTGTGTGTGTGAGAGAGAGAGAGAGAGAGAGAGAGAGAAGAGAGAGGGGGAGAGAGAGAGGGGAGAGAGAGAGAGAGAGAGAGAGAGAGCAAGAGAAGAGAAGAGAGAGGCGAGAGAGAGAGAGAGAGAGAGGAGAGAGAGGGGAGAGAGAGAGAGAGAGAGAGAGAGAGAGAGAGAGAGAGAGAGAGAAGAGAGAGAGAGAGAGAGAGAGAGACTTAAACATGAACGGGAAACAGTACACCTATCATATAAGGGGAAATGCATTTAGCCCAAGAACGAGTCAAATATCTTCCAAGTAACCAAATCTAGACCCTGCTGTAACAGTGAAACGATAATGACATGCACGATTTTTTTTCAGTTATGCATCATTTTCTTAACCGTGTTATTTAGCAGATCTATCGAAACGGCACTTACACAATGCATATCACTCTTACCTTTTTAAGCAGAAGCAATCATGAATATGAATCAGTATGGCAGAGGCTTGCTTACATTACAGAGAAAAGACTATAAACAGCCTAGGCGTCCATGTATGTTAACGGTCACCCTCTTGACATCAGTTGAAGTTATTGCTTCCCCAGCTCCAGGGGCGTCACTTCAGGGGGGGTATGGGGGTGGTTCACCCCCCCAACTCTTAAAAAAGCCTCTTTTTGCAGGGCAAAATCTAGTTCTGCAAAGCAAATTTTCTGGTATTTATGATTTATAATTTCTCCCAAATAATACGATATATAATACTGGTTGATGGCCCATTCCGGGCTACTTATAAGAGCTAGTGAGCATTTTCTTTTTCGTGATTTGCAGGGCAAAAATTATTTTTTCAGGGCAAATTTACCCGTCACCCCCCCAACTCATAACATGAAGTGACGCCCCTGCCCAGCTCCCTTGCCAGTCGACAAATGTTTTCAGTCAAATTCTGGATTTACAATACAAAATCATATATTCCAAAGCAGCCGCACTGAAACAATTATAACTCACAACGCTAATTGCATATATATAATATATATATATATATATATATATATATAATATATATAATATATATATTTTATATATATACACATATTTTATGTATATATGTAAAATATAGTAGAATATATATATATATATATATATATAAAATATATATATTATAATATATATATATATATATAGGGTGTTTTCGTTGACGTCATAATTTATGCGAAATTATGCGCGGCGGCCATCTTGGAGGACAAGTAACGCACGCGGTTCCTGCCATGGCTACCCAAAGCGCATACTTCAGTGCTTTGGATAACGAAAGTAAGAAACGATATTCGGATAAATTAAATAGAAGTATGTGGAATCGATCCTTATTCGTTAGAGAAAAATGATTTTGTCCCGCGAAATATGAAGATTTCCCGTCAGTTGGTTATCCCGACATTGTAAATTATTTGCTGTTTGCTCCGAGCCCCGTGACCAAAGAAGAGCTAAAGAACTATAAGAGTTTAGAATCATACAATCACTTTGTATGTGGATGGGTCAGAGAAGTGTTCGTATATTCAAGATCTGGTATGAAAAATGTCATCATTACTGGAAAGGTAAGTTTAGTTTTTACCGAATAACATAATAGGCCTAGACTAGTGGTCAAATTGTACTTCTCCTTAAGTGGATCTGCAAATTAGCCTTGGAAAAACTAACACAGATCACAATACCCCAATAGACTCCAGAAACCAGCAAGGAATAAGCTACTTTCTGAACACATTAACTTCATTTTAGATCCTACCACATTTCCTTATCTATTCTATTGCTTTTTAGGTTTACCATTCACAGAAACTGTCAGAAACTCCACCAAGTTGCTGGATTATCGCTGAGAAGGAAGGTAGTGTCTTATCCGCACATTGTACCTGCATGGCTGGCCTCGGGGAATCATGTTCCCATGTAGCAGCAGTTCTTTTTTATGTGGAATATGCTGTACGTCTGAGAGATGGCAAAAACCGTAACACAGGAAAAGGCTTAGTGGTCAATACCAGGCGCTACAAAAGGAACTGGATACAGTGAAATCAAAGACATTGACTCCACTTCACCTAAGACAAAGAAGTAGCATTTAGACAAAAATCATTCCTTGCGGTCTGAGTCTAAAACAGAGGGACAGGCAAAACAATCTCCAAAAACATCGAAGTTCTGCAATTTCAAGTGCCCATAGGGGATGAATTAAGCAAACTAAAACTTTGGACCCTAAAAAAATTTTTTTTTTCTCCCTTTTTAGAAGATTGGAGCACCCAAAAAAACAGCGCAAAAATTAAAGTCCCCCAAGAGGCGGAAAGAAAAAAATGCGATACGAAAAGGTCACACGAAACAGCCTATATATATATATAAAATATATATATATATATATAAAATTTTATATATATATATATAATATATTATATATATATATAATAAATATATATATTATATATATATAAAAATTATATATATATATATATATATATAATATGTAGACCTATGTGCCTCAGCCGAAGCGTTCTGATGGAAGGAAAACATATATACCTTACTCGGAAGAGGAGCGAGTGTGGAGGGTACAGAGTGAGACTTGGCACGTTGGTATTGTTTATTCAATGCTCAGCAGGCTCAAAAGAAACGGGGTGAAGTTTCAAGAGTATAGGCATCTTTTTCGTCATCACGTGATGTGCGCTCCCTTGGAAATTGGCCTCCAGTTAGTTCATCGAAACCGCTGCAAGACAAATGAAGCTACAGAAAAAAAAAAAAAACAGGCCGCCACCGGAAGCTTGCCACCACAAACAGATAATAACAATAATGATGAGGAGTTTACAAGCTAATATGCTGGCTTATAAACTCATCATCCAATGTGGTGCCCGACTGATACACCAGAGTCGTCGAAAATTACTTTTCATTTTTTCAGTGTGAAAATCAACAACTAATAAGTTGTTAGTTTCTTCCACTCAGTATAGTTTCCTACCATTTATTACTGCAGAAGTCTAATGTGCTCCTGAAAACAATTTATCTGAAAAAAGAAAATGTAAAAAAAAAAAAGGACCTTATTCAGGCATAAATGACTAAATTTTTATCTACATTACGTTCATGATGTAATTTTCATAGATAAAAATTTTTTTGGGGACTTTGCTTTAACGGGCAGAAAAAAGGCGTCTAAAAAAAACGTACCTATTTTAAATAAGTCCCCTCAATGCAACCCCAGGGGGAAAAAAAAAGGATTCGGAGTAAAACAGAATAAATTTGAAAAAAAAAAAAAAAAAGTCACCACCCCACTTCAAAGTCGTTCTTACTTACAAAATATAGGTATTAGGACCTAATATGTTTTATAAAAAAAAAAAAAACACAAAATTGGGCGAAATTTTGATACAAAAACCAACGAGTATCCGGAAATCCTAACAACCTTAGCTCCCGGGAAGTCGAGACTCAATGACGCTGTCTCTTGTACACACGGCTTATATATCTATGACTCGGATATACTTTTAAAAAATAAATTGACTTTGTCTTTCCTATACCTCTCCAAAAGGATAAGACGAATATTTACGAATACAAATAATACAGTTTTATAAATAAGAAAAAAAACATATAAAAAGTACTCTCACATCTTTTGTGTTGGTTTCCCTTTTACCCCCTACTCTCCTCGGAGGTACCCGTACCCGATGGCACTGAAAATTTTGTTACGAACAACATGTATGTTTTATGTAAAAGGAAGAAAACAGGGGAAGATTATTAATTTTATGTTAGTCTTTTCAGGATATAAAAATGTGGAGGCGTTGAAGTATTATGCTACGTTGTGTGTAAATGCACATGTGTAGGCCTATATATGAGCGTGGGTATTTTAATGGTCTTACTGAGTGCTCTTGAACAAGGGGGGAACCCGGTTGGGAAATACGGATTACACGCAGTGTACTCGTCTCATGTGTGTATATGGAAAGGGGCTGAAAGCTTTAAGTTTCTTTAATTCTGCTTGATTTGAATAGGCTGTTTTTTACAGAAAAAAAAAAAAAAATACCCAAAAAGGGGAAAAAAAAAGGAGCAGTCTTTAAAAACAGGATTGCCATGAGGGTTTTTTGGGGTTTCCCGGTTTTTGCATGCTTCCCGGTTTAGGGGCTTTCCCCCTTTAAAGAAAGGGGAAGGTCCCAACCAGACGTCTTTGGCACCAAAGAATGGGGTCCCCCCAGTCCTTGGCTTAGAAAATTTTGGTTTCCCAAGTTCCTACGAGCCCCCGGTGCTTTTTTAAATGGCAAAAAGTGGGTTTCCACTATCAACTTAGGTGTACGTGTTATGGCACGTTTAAAGCAAGGGTTTTATCTGTGCCGTACAAGATCAAAATCACGTCCCGGGTAAAAAAGAATCACATGGATCAACAAAACTATATGCAATATTTATTTTACGTATATAAATTATATATATATATAAATTACATATAAATATTAAATCCCTATCCCTATTTTGAGCTTCATACAAAAGGTAAAACACAGAAGTACATAGCCAAGAGTGACCACAAGCAGTATCGCACACACACACACACACACACACACACACACACACACACACACACACACACACACACACACACACACACACAAAATATATATATATATATATATATATATATATATATATATATATATATATTATATATATATGTCGAGCTGTTCAGAATGGCCGAGTGCTTGACCTAAAGACAGGGACTGTGAAATAGGCGTCAGCCAGTGAGTGCGCTCAAACCAAACACCAAGACATGTGTTACTTTCCTATATATCTGATTTAAGTTATGTGTCGGATCAAATGAACTAATGATTAGATGTGTCCCCTAAATCATAATATATATATATATATATATATATATTATATATATATATATATATATAATATATATATATAATATGTGTGTTTTGTGTGTGTTGTGGTGGTGTGTGTGTGGTGTGTATATAATATATATATATATATATTATATATATATATATATATATATATATATATATTATATATATATATATATTATATATATATATATATATATTTTATTTTATATATATATATATATACACATACATATATATATATATATATATATATATATATATATATATATATATATCGTGTGTGTATGTGCGTGTACGACCACTTAGATTATGTACTCCTCTCCGTGTGTGCGTTGGTGTGTGACTGTGGATGTGTTAGTGTGTGTGTGTGTGTGTGTGTGTGTGTGTGTGTGTGTGTGTGTGTGTGTGTGTGTGGATGTGGGGTGTGTGTGCGTGTGCGTGTGCGTGTGCGTGTGTATGTGTGTGTGCGTGTGCGTGTGTATGTGTGTGTGTGTACGTGCGTATGTGTGTGCCCATACTGTATTTATATATAAAAAAAATATCGCGCAAGAATACAGATTTTGAATACAAATACCAAAGTAAATTCAATTCTAAGGCAATGTAGAGACTTTATCTTTTACTGTATGAGAAAATGAGTAATGCGGTCTGAAAAGGAGGCGGGTCACGTGACCGAACAATCAGCTGGTGGGAGTAAACAACGCCGGGGTGACAGCAACAAGCACCGCGGAAGTTCTCGATTTTGTGCTTTTTCAACGAGAAAACATGTTCCCAGCTGGTGCAGAGGACGACGATGATGATTTTGTTCCGTCGTCGAGGTGGCTAGATATGTTTTACCATTTTGAGATATATAGAAGGGGAAGATTTGGTACTGGCGGAGGGCGTTAGGATAATGACAGGTCATCATTATTCCCGTAAAATTTAGTCGTGATTTATAGCCAAAACTTAGGCACCTAACTGTTACCAGGTTGATTACAGGTATTGGGAAACTAGGATCGAAAACAAAAATTTTAAAGAGAGCATTTGTATTTCCTGATTGGAAGAGGAGAAATTAGTGTTTTAGGTATACATATAGCACAGGGTAAATTATATGAAATAAGTAGATTGATGAAGTTTAAGTTTCCAGTTAGTGTTACTAACGTGATGAAAAAAGGGATAGAGGGAAAGGACAGCCATATTATGAGCATAAGAAATGAGTAACAAGCAACACGGTACAGCTACGCAACCCCTATTTACCAGAATTGATGAAAAATCTAAGCCCACAACACCCTCCACACCCAGATTCTTAATGTTGTTTTTTTCTAAATTGGCAAAAAGTGCTAAAAAAAGGGGGGGGATACGGGGGTATAATGATTACCAAAAAAAGGTACACCGGCACTCCCCGGGAAAAGGGAAACGGGGGACCCACACTACTCACTCAAGAGCATCACAACATGAAAAAACTAAAATAATATCATGCGTGACCACGGGGGCTGACGAACCACCGTTAAAAGAAGAAGACGGGGTAGGCCAGTCACAACAAAAATTTAGAATAAAGCTGTTTTTTCAATGATTGTCCGTATAGCACACCTCATGCAACGGGAAATTTTGATGGCAGTAAACAAGTACTGAGTTGATAGGTCCATCCTACTCAGTTTTTTTCCTGCATATTCACCCATTTATAGGGTATCAGAAAATCACCATAAGATATCAAAGCTTTTTGGGAATTATTTTCCCAAAAAATTGTGTACCGTCAAAAAAGGGGTTTGCATAATAAAAATTTTTCAGAAAAACAAAGGGATGTTTTCATATAAATAATTACCTTTAATAAATACATTAATTATCAAAAAAATCCCATTTATCATTAAAAAGATCCATTTTAAATTTTTTTTTATTTTTTTACTATCTATAAAAAAATTTTAAACATTTTGGAATTTTTCCAACATTTCAACAGGACTGTATTGTTAGAGAAAATTTCCCCAAGCTCATCCAACAATTTTTGGGGACTGTGAAAACCCTGATTCAGGCATTTAAAAATATGAAGGAAAATTTTTTTAAAAAAGAAAAACCGAGCAAAGCTATAAAGTTTTAACCCGGCTTTTGCAAAAAAAAAAAATGAGCCCCACCAAATATAAAATTACTACAAAGTAAATGTGTGAACTATCAACCACCCAAAGCATGTGTTTTGCCCCTGGACCCTCTTTTGATCTCCCTGTGTAAATAGGGGGATTGCAATCTGCCCCAACCCCCCCCGATTCGACATTTTTCTTATGGGGGCTTTGATCCTTACCATTTCCTACATTACTGTTTTATCATTCAGTATTCAGTACATTTAAAGATACAAGATGTACCTTACATTGGGGGAAGAGCATTTGGTGCAAATTAACCCCCAAACCTTGGGGTGGGATAGGGGAACCATTTTTTTTTAGCAAGAAAGAACCAGAGGCAGAAAAGGGGGCCCCAACAAAAGGAAGGCAGAAAACGAGAGAAAAACACCAAAAACCCCAAGGACGGACAAAAGGGGAAAAAAAAAAAAATAAAAAAATAAAAAAAAAAAAAAAGTAAAAAAAAAAAATAAAAAAAAAAAAAAATTTTAAATAAAATATACATAATAAAATAAACAATTTAAAAAATTAAATAAAAATAATATATAAATATAAAAAAAAATATAAATATAAA
>NC_051423.1:24404000-24406054 GCF_015228065.2 Penaeus monodon | reverse complement strand
TTTTTTTGGGGGTTTGGGGTTTGGGGTTTATTTGGGGTTTTTTTTAAAGGTATTAAAATTTGGGGTTTTTTTTTTTTTTTTTTTTTTGTTTTTTTGGTTTTTTAATTTAAAAATTAAAAAAATAAAATTTAAATTTTTTGGGGAAAGTTTTTTTAAGTTTTAAAAAATTTTGGGGGGTTTTATTAAAAATAAAAATAAAAAAAAATATATTTTTTAAATATAAGTTAAAAAAAAAATTTTATATTAAAAATTTATAAAATAAATTAGAGATATAAAAAAAAATTTAAAATTTAAAAAAATTATAAAAATTAAAAAGGGAATAATAAAAAAATTTTTTTAAATTTAAATGGGGTTATGAAAAAATTTTAAAAAAATTTTTAAAAAAATTTTAAAAATTTTATTTAATTTTTAAGTAAAAATTATTTTTAAAATATAATAATTTTAATAAAATGATTTAATAGAAGAATAAAATAAAAAATAAAAAAAAAAATTTAAATTAAAAAATTTAAAAATAAAAAAAATTTTTAAAAAGAAAAAGGGAAAAATATAATATAAAAATTTTTAAAAAATTTTAAAATATAAATATAAATAAATTTAATAAAAAATTTAAATTTAAAATTTAAATATATATAAATTATATAAAAAAAAAATTTAAGTGGAAAAAAATGTATTTTTAAATATTAAAGGTTTATAAAATTTTTTAAATAAGTTTAAAACAAAAAAGTTTAAAAAATATTTTTTTATTTTAAAATTTTTTTTTAAAAAAATTTTTCCCCAGGGTATTAAATTTTTAAAAAAAAAGATTTTAACCCAAAATAATAATTTTAAAAATTAAAATTTAAAAAAAAATTTTAAATATATATAATTATATAAAAATAAAATTATTTTAATATAATTATTATATAAATAAAAAATTATAAATATATAAAAAATTTATAATAAAAAATTTTATAATATTTATTATGGTTTTTTTTTATTAATATTTTATATTTAAAATAGTTGATTATGTTATTTATTATTTTATAGATTAAAATATAAGGTTTAATATGTTGTTAATTAATATATATATTGGATATAATTATATATTAATTTTTAAATAGATCAAGGGATAATGTAACTATATAATATTATATATAAAATATATATAATATATCTAATAAAATATTATGTATATAAATAATATATATTAATAAATAGAAATTTTAATATAAATATAATAATTATATATAATAATATTATTATATTAATTAAAATTATAATGGAAAGTAAAATAAAATAAAAAGGATAATTTTATTATAAATATAATAATATTCTATAATAATATTATCTATAGATTTTATAAAGTACTAGAATATATTATAATAGATAGATAGATTTAATATACGAAATTAGACATATATATATAATAATATATATATATTTTCTATAATATGATATAATAGTATGAAGAATAGATTATAGTTTAAATATTATATAATATAAATATCATAATATATTATTATATAATAATATAACTAATATATATAGATAAATAAGTAAATAAAATAATATATATATTAATTATATATAATATTATATATTATATATATTATACATTATATATTTATATTATATATAGAGATCTATTAAAGATATTTAATATTATGATAATATATGTTCATATATTTTAATACTTAAATTAGTATTATATATTTATAATACATATTTATTTTATTATTTTTTCCATTTTATTTTGATAATTATATATATAGTATAATATTTTACCATATAATAATTTTGATATTTAATATATCCTTTAGACATAATTTAAATAATTTATCATTAAGGTTTTTGATATATATATATATAGATATATATATATATATATATTTATATATATAATATATATATATAATTATTATAAAATTATATATTAATTATTTATTATATATATATATATATTATTTATGTTTTTTGTTTTTTTTTTTATTATTTTATATTTAGTTTTGTGTATTTTCGTTTATTATAGATATGTATTTTTGTTATTGTTATATTAATTATAAATTATTATTTTA
>NC_051423.1:24394000-24399000 GCF_015228065.2 Penaeus monodon | reverse complement strand
ATAAAGTGTAGCATGAAACAAATATATATATATATATATATATATATATATATATATATATATATTATATATATATATATATATAATATTATATATGCATATCAAAACTTCTGCAAAGAAAAGTAATATACAAATGTAAGACAATTATGTACTTTGCTATCAAGACCACTAATGAAATGTGCTTTGTCATGACTCAAAATTGAGATTTTATACATATAAATATGCATTAAACTTAGCTTTCCATACTTCACATGCAAGATTGTCAATCTAACATACACATTACATTTTATCTCCTCTCCCAATAAATAATTAAAGGTGGCAACACAGAATAAAAAGTTGATCATTAATACCTAAATTACAAACAATCTGTATTTCTTCACCAAAGTAAACCTTGTATCTTAAAGCTTTTACATGACTAAAATAAGTGAAAGAAACACAGCCATTAATAAGTCAATTGCACAACTTTGTTCAGTTACAAATGCACCACCCACTACCTTGGCTGCTCCTCAGTCTCCAGCTATGCCCAGTAGAATTAGCCTGACAAACAACATCTTTCTTCCTACAAGGTTCAGTTTATGGCCACTTCAGGTTGACACCAATAATTCCCATCTAGACAAATCATTCTTGAGAGATATCACTTTGCCAATTACCTAACAGCAGGAAGACTAGAAAATATATGATAATAAATAAATTGTTCAAAATAAGATCATTATAGTAATAAGAAAGTACAACAAAAGGCAACTTGTTTTTTTAATGTATGTATCTATCCCAAGTGAACCCTTTTCATATTAAATCTGAAAGAATAAAGTTATAAAAGTTATAAGCCAAAAATAGTAATGCTTGAAAATAAAACTGCATATGAAATTGGATAAAAAAAAAAAAAAAAAAAAAAAAAAAAAAAAAAAAAAAAAATATATATATAATATATTATATATATATATATATTATATATATATATATATATATATATATATATATACATATATATATATATATATATATATATATTATATATATTTAATTAGAACATAAATATGTTTTTGATGTTTCATATGGCTTATCTAGTATACAGATGTATATAATTTGTAACTGAAACTATATCATATCAAGAGGAAAATACCCTAAAATCTGGTTGGTTACCATAAGAACATCTACTAATACAATTCCTTTGAAAAAAATACCTTGAACATGGACACACCATGCTTTTAAGATTTATGCTGACTGCAATATAAACATATTAACCCTCTAATGACTGGATACATGCTACCATGCTTTGACCAATAATCACAGGTGATCCATAGTCATCTCACAAGTCAATGTTCCAATTGAGAGGAGAACTCACACACCTTACCATGAGCTGGACAATCATCCAAGCTTGAAGCAGTGTGCATTAATGTACACCTGTCCTTGTCTGACCTTATCAAGACTTTGAACTGCTTTTACTAGGTTATGACTATTTGGGCATACATCTGACAGTATGATATGCCACATAAATATGAACATTCTTATATCAGCAATAAATATATGACTTTACCCAATTTCAAATGAAATTATGACAGATTAAAAATTCTGGTACTGATACATTTCAATACTCTATAATACAAAGAAGACATTCTGAAAAACATGTTTATTTATATAAAAGGTATGAATGAGAATGAATATCTTCACAATACAAGAGATGTATTTGACCGGTATCTCTGACGAAGATACAATCGAAACTGGTCAAATACATCTCTTGTACTGTGAAGATATTCATTCTTATTCATACCTTTTATATATTTGTCAACATGAATACGGTTCATGTTTATTTATATTACCATACCAAGCAAAACTGACAATAAATTACAATGTAAAATTAAAATTTCCAAAAGTATACACAAAGAGATACTACATCATTTGAGAATATAATCAAAATAACATAGTCTGTCAACTCACTCTGAAGCCTTGGACTTTCCAATATACATTCAGGTGTTTGAGACAATGCCATGTGATGTAGCATGATGAAAGGGCTTCAAATGTAAGGACTTCCAAAGTTACAGTAATTCATGCAATATTCCAAAATCAAAATTTTCTGCCCCAAAATTTTTAAAATTTTGGAAAAAAAATATACGTTCCCCCTTGGAAACATTAATTTCATTATGCCAAAAGGAGCTGTGGGAATTAAAAAAATTTCTACCTCTCTCACGAGGATCAGAAAGGGTTTCCTTACCATAAAAAGATTCCCAAAATGGGGTTTTTTTGGCGGGGGCTATGAATTCTTTTTGATAATGAGGGAAACGGGAAAAAAAAAGGGGGAAAAAGCAAAACTTAAATTTTCCCTTAAACGGGGGAACTTAAAATTTTTTAAAAATTAATTACTTAATTTCCAAAAACCTTAAAATATCAATCATTTTTCAAAAAAAAATTTTTCCCCCTATTAAAAACAAAAAAAAAAATACTTATTTAAATATAAATAGAAAAAGGGACAGTTCTGTGCCCCCAAATCCCAAAGTTTTGCACGTGTATTCTGCCCCCCCACATGTTGGCCCTAAAGCTTTGTTGCGGTATTTGGGGGAATTGATCAGAGGGGTTCCCTAGCCCCTCTGACGACCCTGGAGTTTGTCCAGCTGGTCTCCTCTTCAGGAGCAGCCCCAACCCTTATCTCGCTTACATCGGGTTACCTCAGAAAAATCTCCCACCCTCACATTTTGGGGGGTTAAATTTTTAAAAAAAATTTTTAAATTTTGACACACCCCCACACACCCCACACAAAAAAGCATACTAAAAAAAAGGGAATAATGGGGAAAAGGCCAAGGAAATTTTTGTTCCCCAAAAATTCCCATTTTATTTTTTAAAATGAAGCCACAACATAAATGCATTTTTTTCCCTGTTTTTTAGGGTTTTTAAAAAAATGGTTACAATTTTTCCCAAAACCCTTTCCCGGGCAAAAAGAAATAAAAAAAAACAGAAAAAAAAAAGGGGGGTTTAAAAAAAAAAAAAAAAACTTCAAAAATTACAGGGAAAACATCTTTTTTATCCTTTCAATTTTGGCAACTGTTCACTAAAGCCCGTTTTATCAAGGCCCCTTCGGGGACATTCTTGGATACAGGGTTTTTCTCTTCTCCTCCCCGTTTTTGGAAAAAAAAGGTGGGACAAATTTTTCATATATATATAATATAAAATAAAATTAATTATAAATATTAATATATATATATTATATATTATATATATATTTGGGTGTGTGGTTTTGTGTGTGTGGTGTGTGTGTGGGGTGGGGGTTTTGTTTTTGTTTTTGGGTGGGGGGGGTTTTTGTGTGTGTGTGTGTGTGGGGTTTTGTGTGGGGTGGGTAGTGGGTGTGTTGTGTGGTGTGTGTGTGTGTGTGTGTGTGTGTGGGGTGTGGTGTGTGTGTGTGTGGTTTTTTGTGTGGGTGTGTTTGGGTGTGTGTGGGTGTGTGTCTGAATAATGGATAAACCCAAAGGGAAAATTTTTTTTATAACAACAAAAATTTTAATCTACATTTCCGGGTTTATGGAAATTTTGGGGAAAGGTAAAGACTTTTAGAAAAAAATTTAAAAACCTTTAAAAAAACAAAAAATATTCCTTTTCCTTTTATTTATTAAAAACAAAGGGGAAAAAAAAAAAAGGGGGGGGAAAAAAAAAAAAAAAAAAAAAAAAAAAAAATGGGAAAAAAGGGGGGCTGGTTTTTTGGCATGATGGGTTTGGGGAAATTGCTGGGGGTTGATAAATAAAAACCCCCCAGGCGGGGGGCCGGGGCCCCCCGGGCCCCCCCTATATAAATATCCGTCGGAAAAAAAGGGGTTAACTGTATGGTTGTCCAGGGGAATGTCTTAAAATAGAAAAATTTTGAAAAAAGGAAAAGAAATAAACCTTTGAAATCAGAGGGCATGGGTTTCTTTTTATATTTCGATTTTTTTATTAAACCCCAAAAAAAGGGAATATAAAAAAATGTAAGTTTACTTTGAAAAAAAAAGTAATGCCTTTTAATACCACAACTTTATTAAAAAAAAAGAAAAACCTTACTCTTTCAGTTTTCTAAAAAATCAAAGTTTTTTTCAAACCCCAAAAAAAATAAAAAAAAATTTCGTTTTCCACAATTCATTAATATCAAACCTTTAAAACTTTTTTTTAACAAATAAAAGCATTCCTCTTCTAAAGGCAATAAAATTTTTTTTAAATAAATATATATCTAATAATTTTATTTAAATATAATTTATAAATATAAAATTATAAAATATATATTTTTATATTATAATATAATTTATATATATATATATATAAATTTATATATATTTTTCAAATATATATATATTTATTTTTATAAAATTTTTATATTAATATTTTTTGCACCCCCCCCCCCCCCCCCCCACCCCCCCCCCACCACCCCCCCACACACCACCCCACCCCCCCCCCCCCCCCCCCCCCCCCCCCCCCCCCCCCCACCCCCCCCCCGCCACCCCCCCCTTTTCTCCTCTCTTCTCTCTCTCTCTCTCTCTCTCTCTCTCCTTTTTCCTCCTGCTATCTCTCTCTCTCCTCTCCTATCTCTCTCTCCTTTCTCGCTACTCTCTCTCTCGTCTCGTATTCTCTCTCTCGTTCTCGCTATCTCTCTCTCTCGTTCTCGCTATCTCTCTCTCTCGTTCTCGCTATTCTCTTCCCCTTTCTCGCTATCTCTCTCTCTCGTTCTCGCTATCTCTCTCTCTCGTTCACGCTATCTCTCTCTCTCTCTCTCTCTCCTATCCCCTCTCTCTCTCTCTCTCTCTCCTCCTCTCTCGCTCTCTCTCTCGCTCTACCCCTCTCTCGCTCTCCCCCTCTCTTGCTCGCTCTCTCTCCCCCTCTCTTGCTCACTCTCTCTCCCCCTCTCTTGCTCGCTCTCTCTCCCCTCCCCTCCTCTCCTCTCTTCTCTCTCTCGTTCTCGCTATCTCTCTCTCTCTCTCCTCTCTCTCTCTCCTCTCGTTCTCCTATCTCTCGCTCTCTCTTTTGCTATCTCTCTCTCTCTCTCTCTC
>NC_051423.1:24381500-24386500 GCF_015228065.2 Penaeus monodon | reverse complement strand
AAACACACTGTCTAAACAAAACTTTAGTCCACATAAGGGATGATATTGGCAGTAGTTAGAGTGATATGGGATAAAATATTTACTATGGCTCCACACCTGTTAGAGCTCTGACATAAAGCCAACAAACTCTTCAACAAGTATTATCTTGCCAGAATGTATGTTGTATTGACTGCATTGGCTTGACCAAAGCACCATTGCTACAGAGATTGTAATCATTGATTTACCACTCCCTACTAGCATAACAGTTGTATTACTACTCTGCCTGGTCTCAGCAACTCCCTTAAAAAGTGGGTTGTTGGGGGTACAAACCTTAGAAATGTTTACATATTGTTATCCTACTTTATATAAAACCTATATAATTTTCCTTAAATGTTTACTACCACAATTTTAGAAACGTATGTCATGCCCTTCCCTGCTACTGGGTCCAATGTTATGGTTCTAATAACTTGCCACAGTTAAAAACTATAATATATAGACAGCACATATCATATACTGTCAATACCACATTCATTAATATCAGCAATGCAGTGATGAAATCTAATTAACTCTTGAGCCTGGGGCCAAATCTGCCCGAGATGAACATTAGCGATTCAACAAAGGGCAACAAGCCTTACTACATAATGTTCAACAAGATAAAGCTTGGTCTGGTTTCTTATTTGACAACTAACCACCAGACTGTTCTACAAGCTCAATTTTGCCAGACTATACATGATGGAGGTTTGTCATCCTTTAGACAGCTATGGAGTTATTGCAGATGAATTCTGATAAGTAACTGTGGGCTTACTTTCACTTTCTACAAATCACACTCTATCGATTTTAAGACTATAATCTTAATTTTTTATCCCCCCACATGACCCTTGTTTTAAAATTTACCTCATCAAAATATAAAAACACTCACGCTAAACCTAATATGTGGCGAAACAAACAATATACAATTTTTGCATGAAACACCATGATATTACTCACAATTTCAACACAAATAAAAACAATATCAATTAATCCTTGCCATCCAGAACTAGAAGAGCACAGAAAACGCGGCAAATACAGGACCTTTTCGCTAAAATGACAGCCAGTTCCGTCAGTGCCACAACAACGTCATCAAAAAACATATGCAAGTCCAGCTGTTACTCACCACCTCATCATCATCAGCTTCATCCACATCTTCCGCTGCAATGTTGCGCTTGGGAGGCATCTTGGTTGCAAGGTCTTCGAAAGCGAATGCAACTAAGGGAACACCTGCGGATGATTCCTTGTACACCTTCTACAGCATAAGCTCACAGCCTAGCTATTGTTTATAGCTTGGAGAGACCTGTCGTCCATTGACAACATCCAAGACTAGGCGTTCGTGGAGCCGAACCCGCGTGAATGTGATCGATCTTTTAGGATATTTTTGGGACCCAGCGTGAATTTGTCGGAATGAGATCGGGCTTTTAGGATATTCTTGAAGAAAACTCGAGTGGATATGCGTTTTATTGATTTGTTGGTTATTGTATTTTTCTTGATCACCATCTGTGGGGTGGAAAAGCTCTATTTTCAGAAGACGGAAAATAAGTATTTTGTCTGAGAAAGTTCATGTGTTTGTTAAAAACTGCATGATGAAAAACAGAAATAGAGAGAGAGAGAGAGAGAGAGAGAGAGAGAGAGAGAGAGAGAGAGAGAGGAGAGAAGGAGAGGGAGAGAGATAGAGAGGAGAGGGGAGAGAGAGATGTGAGAGGAGAGAGAGAGAGAGAGAGAGAGAGAGAGAGAGAGAGAGAGAGAGAGAGAGAGAGAGAGAGAGAGAGAGAGAGAGAGAGAGAGAGATAAATGGTAATAATAGTAATCGGGGGTCTAAATAATGATGGTGATGACTGTTATATCATTAATAGTGATAGTTTTATTTTCTTTATGATAATACCAAATGGCAATAATTAACGCTAGTGATGATAAAGATAATGTAAGTGATAACATATATAGCTCCTGATAATAACGATCAAAATGATGATAACTGCAACAACATTAACGACAGCGTCAGTAATAACGACGATAATAATGGTGATAATAATAGCAACAACAATAACAATAATAGCAATGATAATAATAGTAATATTAATAATAACAATAATAATATCAACAACTATAATAACAGTAATGATAATGGTAATAATGCTAATGGTAATAATAATAATGACAATAATAAAGAAGAAATAATGATATTGATAATAATAATAACAATAATAATAATAATAATAATAATAATAATAATAATAATAATAATAATAATAATAATCTATTAATAATAGTAATAATAATAATAATAATAATAATAATAATAATAATAATAATAATAATAATAGTAATGATAATGTCAACAACAGTGATATTGATAACAATGATATTAGTAAAAACATGACAATGGTATTCATGAAGATAGTAAAGATAATGATGATAACAACTAAGTAATAGAGAAAAAAAAGCAACAAAGATAATAATGATAGTAATAAGATGATAATAATGGTAATAAAAATGATAATAATAATAATAATAACAGTAATAGTTATAAAGATAATAATCATAGTAATATTAATAATAATGATAATAACACAAATGATAATAATGATACTAATGATAATAACAATAATGATAACAATTATCATAATAGTAATAATAGTAATAAGAAGAATATCTAGGATGATAATGATAATAATAATAATAACAGAAATTATTACAATCATTTGATTACTGATATCATTGTCATATAATTATTGTTCTTATTGTCATTATAATCATTATCATTATCATTATTATCAATATCATCTTCATCATCATCATCATCATCATCATCATCATTATCATTATTATCATTATTATCATTATCATTATTATTATTATTATTATTATTATTATTATTATTATTATTATTATTATTATCATTATTATTATTATTATTATTATTATTATTATTATCATTATTATCATTATTATTATTACTACAATTATTATCAGTATTAGTATCATTATTATTATTATTACTAATATCATTATTATTATCTTAATGATAATAGTAATAGTAATAATGATGGTAATCAAAATAACAATAATGATAATGATAATTATGATAATGATAATAATAGTATTGATGATAATGATAATAATAATAATAAGATATTAAAGATGACAATAAAATAATGACAATGACAGTAATTCAGCAATAATACCAACATTGATAATGATGATAATGGCAATAATTCAACAACAATAATAATTAGTATTATCATTACTGCCTTAACACTATGATTATTCTATCTAATGTGTTTTTATTATTCTCTCACCATCATGATCATCAATTACAGTATTATTGATATACAAATCCTAAGCTAAAAATGCACTTGAAAAAAAACTAAGATACGAATGATGACAATACAAATAGGAAAGTGATAGAATAAATTACATTTCCCTTGTAACCCACAGGGACATTTATATATTGTGATAATGCATTTCATATCTTGAATATTGAATGTTTGCAGTTTCTTGTTTCTCTGTTATTGGTATTGTAATTATGATCGGTATCGTCACCATCATTATTAGCATTGATATATTCATAATCTATTTTCTCTATTTCATTATACTATTATCACCCTATTCTCAATTTCTCTGTTACGCGACACGGAGTTAATTTCGAAGTGTTTTGTGCGAGTTGTGTTTCCGTGGAGTCTCGAAGCTCTTGGAAGGCGTCGTATTTCTGGTAATTAATGCTTGAATTTTCCCATTTCGAAGGTCTTGTTTTAATGTGTTGGGTAAGAGTTTGTAAGTCTGAAGCTGAACTATGTCAGAACTGAAGACATAAGAATGATAGCAATTACTACTCAGTGTTGAGGTTTTCTGGATATTGTTTTACGATGACGTATATAAGGTCTGGGCAGATATTCAGTCGTGAAATGTTATTATGTGCAGTCTGTAGGCATGAATTAAGCCTGTAAGCATAAAATATAAGAGATAAGAAATCTGTATTTAAAACGGAATTAGGAAGTCAGTTGTTGAGAAATAACTTTAAATCGCAAAATCCTTATGATTCTGTAAAGCAGGTTTTGATTATTATGGGCTACAAATACCTTTTTATTGTTGCTTAGGAATATACAGGATCAGGTCTACAAGCGCTGTCTTGTTAGAATGTACAGAGTGGACGGTTTTTTGTCTTTTCTTTGAACTCTGAGAAGTAGGAAGAGTAGCAATAGCCTGATGCCATATAAATCTTATGTACTGCCAATGTCATTGCCATAGATAGGTGTCATGGACTATATCTGGATAGTCTACATTGACTTATCACATGTGATTACACACATGCATACACACATTCAGGCATGTGCACTTGCACAACTACGCATAGACAGTCACTCACACTCACTCATTCTTTCACTCACACACTCACAAGTTTATGATTTTATTTAGTATATTGTTTCAGAAACATAACTTGTGATACTGCTAACAAGAAAGAACCAAAAATAGTTAGGAAGCAAAAGCAATGTCACTAACAAATCTTAGTGATAAAGAAGAGGAACAAGTTTCTCGTCCTGACACTCCAGTGAGTAGTGCGAGTGATGACTCATTCCATTCAGCAGACAATGATGACAGTAGCCCTGCACAAGATGAAGAGAAAAGGTGGGATATTTAAAAACTTATCCCCTGAAACATTTAGTGTAACAAAGTTAATGCATTTTCATTTTACTCATATATTCTTCATTTACTGTTTTGCTGAAGAAGGTTGATCATTTCTGTTATCTTGAAAATACTTACACCTTTACCTGAAAATGCACTGTTATCTTATCTCAGTCAAGTCTCTACCAGAGAATGTTCTGATGGAGGAAGCGAATCTTCAGAAGAGTTGTGTCCAGATGTTCCCATGATAGAGCCAGATTGTCAAGAAAAGAGCAAGAGTGATGCGAGCTTTACACCTGACACAAAATCAGGGAATCAAGAAAAGAGCAAGATGTGATGAGGAAAAAGGATTTGAACCTGACAATTTT
>NC_051423.1:24364115-24381400 GCF_015228065.2 Penaeus monodon | reverse complement strand
ACCACACACACACACACCACACAACACACACACACCACACACCAACACACCAACACACAACGACTACTAACAATACACACACACACCTACAACCACACAACACACACACACACACACACCACAACACACACACACACACCCCAACAAGTAGTCTTCCAATTCTTATTCGAATTTCTTTTTCTGATCTCCCATTATCCGTGAGTGTTGAGCCTAAGTAGGTGAAACTCTTGACCTGTTCAAGCTTGATTCCATCCACCATCACATCTGCTACTTGGCCATAGGTGTTCTCTGGTTTTCCAACAACTATCACTTTACTTTTCTCTGTGCTAATCTCCATTCCGTATTTCTTTGCAGTTTTCTCTAGTCTTTTGGTGATGTCCTGAATGCCACTTGCACTCTCTTCTACTAAGTCAATGTCATCTGCAAAACGTAGGTCAACTATCTTTCTCCCCGCGCAGCTAACACCCCCAGAATATTCATCCAGCGCATCTGTCATAATTCTTTCTAAAAATTTCCTCATGGTGTGCCAAAGTGCCTCATGCCAGACTCTATCAAATGGTTTACGAAAGTCGATAAAGTTATAGAAGATCAATTTTCCTGTATCTCTCACTTTTTCATTTAAAATTTTAATGGTTATTTGCTCCACAGTGCTTTGACCTCTTCTAAACCCTGCTTGACTCTCACTAAGCACTTCTTCAACTCTAGGTGATATTCTTTTTTGAATTATTTTAAGTAGTACCTTCGAAGTTTGACTTATCAAGCTTATGGTTCGGTAATCTGAACATTTCCTGCTGTTTGCTTTCTTTGGAATTGTGATAAGCACACTCAGTCCATTGACTCGGCCATTCTTTGGTTTTTCAGTATCTCACTGCACAATTTGTGTATAACCTTTGTTGTAGTATCCCCACCAGCTTGTATCAATTCAGCACAAATATTGTCTGCACCAGGTGATTTGTTTCTTTTCAGCTCTTTGATTGCCCACTCCACTTCAGACAGTAGGATATCCTCTTCCAGACGCAATCTTCCTGTTGAAGGGGTTCGTCAAGCACTTGTCTATCTTTTGGTATGTTATAGTTATAAAGCTCCTCGCAGTAATCTTTCCATCTTCTTGTGATCTCTTCCTTTTTCGTCAACAGTTGTCCGTCTTTGTCTTCAACCACGCCTGTTTGCTTCGTTTTTGTTCCACCCACCTGTGTGCCACATAGTTCCTTCACAATTGTATATGCCTTCTTGGTGTTATTTCTATGCAGGCTTTCTTCTATGTCTTTAGTCTGTCCTTCCAACCATTTGTGTTTTGCTTCATTTAGTGCATTCCTTGTCTATTTGCAGTTCTGTATTCTGCCAGCTCAACAGCCATGGCCTTTTGATTTTCCTGCATTTCCCTAGTTTTTCCTCTGCCACGTTTTTAAGTATCTTGGTAATCTCATCACCCTCGTCGTTGGATGGACACCTGGCCGCGGTGACGAGGCTCGCGAGGGTCGAAGTTGTTGGCTGCACCGAGTACGTTCAACGATGTCGGGGAGGTACACTGAGGCTCCAGACGAAGCACCATCCAAACCCCGCCAACTCGCACTGGGCCAGCGCGTGGGGTAGGGCCCAAACTCCCAAACTGAAACCAAGAATGCTTCAGAAATTTTGGCACCGTGATGCCAGCAATCGTGCAGAATGGAGACAGTTGGGGAAGGCCTACGTCCAACAACGGACCCTCAATGGCTGCTGCTGATGATGATGAATCTCATCACAGAGTGTCTGTGGATCTTGATCAGGCAGTAGAAGTGGTGCAAATCTTCCTGCCAATTTTCCCTGATATTGTTCTGCTATTGTCGGATCCTTTAGTTTTCTAATCAAAGCGAGTTCTGTCTGTCGTTGTCTTTTTGGATATTTTCAGCTTATCTTTAGCGGCATCATCACTAGGTCGTGGTCGCTACCGATGTCAGGTTTGTTGAAGGGTTTTTGTTTTTGCTTTTATTTATTCCCGATGAAAATCTCTTTGAAAAAAGGATAAAACAATTGGATTGTGTGTTTTGCCGTCTGGGGAGTGCCAAGTAGTTCTAGATATTTTTTGATTGAATAAGGTGTTAGCGAAATTCCCACACACCCACACACACACACACACCACACAGTGTGTGTTGTAGTTTGTGTGTGTGTGTGTGCGTGCGTGCGTGCGTGGGTGGGGTGTGTGTGTGTGAGCCAGTAGCAATGGTGCGTGCCTTTGGGAAGTTGCAGTGGCTGTCTCTGAGCGCTTCCACCCCCTCAGTCATGAAGGTTACCCCTGTTGACGAGCTCATTCTGCTTTGAGATTAAAACACACTCTGTGCTTCATCTCTCTAGTGGCAATCTACGCTCCTACTGAGGGAAGTGGGCTCAAGGTGAAAGACATGTTTTACACCAAACTTGACTCTGTAGTGGATCAAAGTCCCCAAAGGGAAAAACTCCCCATGGGATTGGGGGACTTCAATACAGTCACTGGCAGTGACAGAGAAGGAAAACGAGTTATACATTGGTCCCTATGCCTCGTACTAGGAATATCAATAGCTCATCCCTTGCAAGGTCTAGGAGGCTGGGATGCGGGTTCGTGGTACCAGATATGAGATTTATACCGCTAGACTCCAATACTGGCATTGTAGCTAAAGAGATCAACCATATTAAACCCATATGGAAGATCCATCAAAAATGTAGAGTTTTTAGGAGTGCTGAGTTCTTTGCTCCCAACCACAGACTTTTGCAAAAACTAAGGCTCCACCTCAGATCTAGACGTATCCCGAGATCTCAACAGCAAGTATTTCATCTCAAGAGACTCAAATTTGAGGAGGTCGCCCAGAAATATGCAGTAGCAGTCTCAATCAATTTGAAGTGCTTGGCACTCTACTGAACTGTGGGAACCTTTAAGCGGGAAACCCTGTCAGCTGCTGAGGATTCCCTTTGGGTTTCCGACCTAGGGCGAAGTAGGCATGTTTCTCGGACGAGATGCTGAACACTAGAGAGATGAGTTGTGCTGCCAGACTGGATGGGAATCAGTCTTGCACAGGGAGCTGTCTAGCTCTGTAGGGCCTATTTTAGAGTGAACAAGAAAGGTACGTTCGGGGCATCATAGAGGATTAGGTCATATTGCTAAAATTATCTTCGACCTGTTTTCCATTCCTGAGGGCTCCGGTCGAAGTCCATCTCTCAGTTGGGCTTGGGGAGGGCCCGAGGAAATCACGTTGTGTTGAGCCGTGTGAGTGTAGGGCCCCCTGGACTGAGTACTTTGAGCAACTGCATAGGGTAGATCCCCAACTAGTTGGGGATCCACCATCAAAGAGGGACCACCTTCCACCGAAAGGTGAGAAGAGTGAAGGCTGCTGGTGTCTGTGGGATTGCTGCGAGTTATTGAAGGCGGGGGCAGCAGCCATGATCTGTGGCCCTTGCATGCAGTCCTGTCTGCCGTTTGGGAGACTAATACCATTCCTACTGACTGGAAAGGGGCTTGTCCATCCCTTTCTAGAAAGGAAAAGGGGACCATAGAAACTGTGGCAACCAAGGAAATTGCTCAGCTCCTTGCTCATCTGCTGTTGGCCCGAGTCTTTTACAAGCTCAGAGACCTGAGCAATCTGATTTAACTAAGAAGTAAATTTTTTTTGGGACTTGGATGTCGATGTTCAGTCTGTGCATGTCTGTGGTGAGAACATTGAGATCTTGGATAGCTTTACTTCTTGTAGTAAGTTGCAGGCAATAGAGGTTTGCCCAGAAAGTCATTCGACGACTCGGTCTGGCCTACAGCATTATGGACTCACAATGGAGTATTTACCGCTGTCGGTTTTTTGGACTAGGAGGACTAAGATCAGGCTCTTCAGAGCGCTGGTGTTTCCCAGTTTTATGTTTAACGGGTGTGAGACCTGGACACTGAACAGTGCTCTGAAGGCCCCGATTGACTCCTTTGATACTAAGTGTCTTTGCAGAATCATGTGGTATACCTGGAGGGCCATGTGTCCAATCAAAGGATACTCTGTGAGACTAATTCAAGGACCTATTACCAGTCTGATATGAGGGCGCCAACTTCAGATCTATGGGCATGTGGCTCATTTTCCTGAGAATGATCCGACTTATAGGGCATTTCCAAGAGGGTTGACCAGGGGAAGGGCATGGAACTCTTGGCTGAAGTCGAAGGAAGGAATACTGGGATGGAGGCTTGTTCTGAGGGACCCTAGGAGGTAGAGCAAAGCGTACCCAATTCGTACACCCCCTTATGATATTTTGTATATAATAGATATAAATATGTATGTATGCGTTATATATCTATATGTATAAGTTAGATATATATTAATATATATATAATTATATATATATATATATATAGATATATATATATATATATTAATATATATTATATATATAATGCTGCTGGACCCACTCATCAGCGGGAACCTCCTACCCAGAGGTTAGGATGGTGTTTTCCAAGCCGAAGAGTGGAAAGCTGCAGGGATATGTGATATCCCTGCTGAACTGCTAAAGGCTGGGGGTGAACCTATGGCTCGGGCCTTCAATGCATATAATATGCATATATATATATAATATATATATATATTATATATATATATATATATATATATATATATATATTTAATAATACATATAATTAAATATATATAATATAATATATTAATATATATATATTAATAATATAATATATATATATAGATATTTTATATTAATATATATTATATATATATAATTTATAATATATATATATATTCATTATATATATATATATATTATATATATATGCATATTTATATGCATATGAAGGCCCCGAGCCATAGGTTCACCCCCAGCCTTTGGGCAGTTCAGCAGGGATATCACATAGCCTGCAGCTTTCCCACTCTTCGGCTTGGAAACACCATCCAAACCTCTGTTAGGGTAGGAGGTTCCTCGCTGATGATGGGTCCAGCACAGGCACTGAGACATCGCTTGCATCCAAGCTACTGTTGGAGGGTTTACCTGGGCATCATCATAAATAACGGTATGCTCTGTTGAGCGCCGTGGACCACTCCACCATCCTTCACCACTAAACTCGATCCTGCGCCTTTCTTTCCACTTGTACCATCGACAACCCACAAATATCTTTGATTTTTGTCGCTCAGTCTTGTCTTCGGTTTGCCTCTTCCTCTGTTTCCTACCTGGTCCCAACTGCTCAAATACTCAGCCCAACGTTCACGAAATCCAACTTGATCTGAGATAATCCCTCCATCCACTGATCGGGCTGCAGTCATCTGTGAGGGCTTAGAGTCATTTACCAAGGTCATTTACCAAAGAAATGGCCTTCAACCTCCTCGCAAGATTCCTGATGAACTGTTCCTTGTCCCTTCTCCAGCAGTGTCCGGCCCTATGCACTTGGAAAGATGCAAGACTTGATTACTATTCGGGCCAAGGCCTTGCGACACGCTTCAGTGGCCTTAATGTCTCCAGGGAGATGGAATTCTCCCTTGCCTTCGGTGTACCCCAAATGGACTCCTGAGCTGCTTTGAGTGTTACGCCTTGAAGAGCCCCCCACAGAGCAACTGGGTCCATCAGGGTTTTCAAGTTCTGTGAATCAGTCAGGGGACTACCATGGTGCCCTTAGTCTGTCCAGGTGAAACACCTTAGGGTGGCCACTGGAGGGACGGGGAGTTTTGAAGTGGACCCGCAGGGTAGCCACAACCAGCCTATGGTCAATTCCACAGACCTTGGCACTCCGGTAAACCTGCAGTGCTGGAGGATCCTCCATCATGTGCTAACAAGAATGTGGTCGATCCTCCTTGGCCACTATACCCGTATCGCTGTACCATGTCCAGCGATGCTGGTACCCGAGCCAGAGATCCTAATTTCTGGGCCCCTAGCAAAGTCCTGGAGAAGGGGGCTATTCTCGTTGCTGGGATCAGCTCCCGAACCATGGGGACCAACAGACATCTCACAGCCAGATACCAAATTGAAGTCGCCTAGAACATACGAATATCTCGCGGTGGGGCAATTGTATGCCACAGATGCGAGTTTGGTGTAGAACGCCTCTTTCACATCAGTTTTACATGGATCGGTAGGGATGTATACAGCAAAAGAGACATGAAGCCAAAAGCATGCTTCAGTCTCAATGACATAATACGCTCATCAACCGGTGTCACCTCATCTACCGCAGGCTGAAGTCGGCTGGAGATGGCTGGGGCTACACCCTGGAAGTGATGACCATTGCTGCGGCCCGACCAGTAGTAGGTGTACCCACCCATACTGATCGTGCCGCTACCAGGTTTTCTCACCTCCGAGAGGGCAGCCACCTCAACTTACAGTCGCTTCAATTCCCGTCATAGCAGAGGTAACCACTCATCCTGCCGCAAGGACCGGATGTTCCAAGTGCCTACCCGGAAAGCACGCCTGAGGTTAAGTCTTGGGGGGTTTCACTGTAGTTGCACGCCACCTCTGCCGCCCCCGTCGATGCTGCCCCCAAATAAAGGGAGTCGGCAGGCTGTAGGACCGCCCATCCCCTGTGGGTTCCCAAGGGCTTTGTCCCACAAGCTTCATGGTGGGTTGGCGCCTGCCGGGGCACAGGTGGGACGAGTAAACTCTTGTCCCAATCCTGTGCCCCAACATTTGGCCTTCCCAGTGGGACCCACAGCCTGCCTTGCTTGCTGAGTGGGAGGAACAACACCCCTCCCCCAGCATATCCATTTATTTTAGACGTTGCCAGTGGGTTTTTCTAGGGGGAGGAGGACTGGCAAGGCCCCTCCCCCAAGCTGCCCCATTACCCAGGGTGGCTAGGGGCAGGAGTTGGTACAGAGCCAGTGTGTGTGTCCACACGCCGGTGGACCATAGCTCCGTACCTCTGGTGCCTCCTGCTGCTCTGAGATCCCCACAGTTTTTAGCCTGGGACCGCAAGGTGCCCAGTTACCCTGGGTTTGGGCCCCGAGGAGGTACTGCAGAAAATGATGGAGAGGCTGTGACCTGGCAGGGGAGACTTATGCAAAAGCTGCTCCCTTTTTCGCTCTGATCTAGCCAGTGGGGGAAACTGCAAGCGAGATGGCATGCAAGCACTTACACTATCTAGGCTACCACACCATCGCTTCACACACCTTGCGCGTGAAGCACACACCCATAACATATACATACATACATATATATACATAATTATATCAGTATACGCGCGCTCGCCTGTTCCCAAGACCCGGGTAAAAAGAGAGAATGATTACCTAAAAAAGGTACCACCGGGACTCTCCATGGAAAGGAAATGGGATCCTACCCCGTACTCACTCCAAAAGCATCACAACATGAAAACTACAGTTAAGTATCATGCTGTGACCACGGCGGCTCAGACATGAACCTACCGTTAAAAGAAGAAGAATACCGCGCGCGCGCTCACAACACACACCACACACACACACACACACACCACACCACCACCACACACACAACACTTACACACACACACACACATGTATGTATGTATGCATAAATATATATGTATGTATGTATTTGTACGTATGTATGTATGCATGTTGTATTTCATTCATGTGTGTTGTGTGTGTGTGTGTGGTGTGTGTGTGTTGTGTGTGTGTGTGTGTGTGTGTGTGTGTGCTTGTGTGGTTGTGTGTTGTGTGTGATTATATATTATATATATATATATTTTATATATATATATATATATATATAATTTATATTTTATACATACTACATACATACATACATACATATATATATATTATATATTATATATATATATATATATATAATTTTATATACCAAAACATACATACATACATACATACATACATACATATATAATATATGTAGTTGTATTATATGTATATGCATATTTATGTGTATATATATGTATATGCATATATATATATATATATACTATATATATTATATATATATTTTATATATATATATATATATATAGGCAGACACACCCCACTCATCATTCACTCACTCACTCACTCACTCCTCACACACTTACTTACTTACTTACACACCCACAAACACACACACAAGCCACACACACAAAACACACACACCACACACACACACACACACACACACACACACACCCCAAGAACACACCACACACACACAAGCACACACACACCCCACACACAAACACACACACACCACCAACACAACACACACACCACACACACACACACACACCACACACACCCCGAATGCCATACATACATGCATACATACATACGTAGATACATACATACATATTTTATAATTTATGCATACATACATACCTGTGTGTGGTGTGTGTGTGTGTGTGTGTGTGTGTGTGTGTGTGTGTGTGTGTGTGTGTGTGTGTGTGTGTGTGTGTGTATGTGTGTATGTATGTACACACACACACACACACACATACACACACACACACACACACACACACACACACACACTTCTTTTAACGGTAGGTTCATGTCTGAGCCGCCGTGGTCACAGCATGATACTTAATTGTAGGTTTCATGTTGTGATGCTCTTGGAGTGAGTACGGGGTAGGGCCCCCAGTTCTTTCCACGGGAGAGTGCCGGTGTTATCTTTTAGGTAATCATTCTCTCTATTTTATCCGGGTTTGGGACCAGCCTTGACTTGGGCTGGCTTGGCCCCCCAGTGGCTAGTAGGCAATCGAGGTAAAGTTCCTTGCCCCAAGGGAACAATGCGCCGGCCGGTGTGTGTGTGTGTGTGTGTGTGTGTGTGTTTATATATATAAACTCCATACTGGGATCCATCGCTCCACCTCACGAGGGAACCAGCCGCATCTTTTCCGGTTCAGTCATACTCACCAGTGCTTACGCACCAAACCAGGTTTTCGACAAAAAGGAACCAAATGACCATTTTACAACGATCTTGGTACTGTCCATCAACAAGATCCCTGACCACGAGGCAAGTGTTCATTCTGGGCGACTTTAACGCAGGAGTAGGTGCAAGCCCTTGTGGCCCCACTGTCTCGGCCACTTTGGATTTGGGAAAAAGATGAATGAGAATGGGCAGTATTCACTGGAACGCTGCTGTCACCACAACCTTTGTGTCACCAACACCTTTTCAACTGCAACCTCAACACAAGATCTCCTGGAGACATCCACGCTCCAAACTCTGCACCAACTCGACCTAGTGCTCACAAGGAAAAAGAATCTAACCAGTGTCGAACTCACCCGTACATAACACAGTGCCGACTGTGACACCGATCACAACCGGGTCTGCAGAAAGGGTGTAGCTGAGCCCCAAGAGACTGCACGTCACAAAAAAGAAGCCCACGCGTCGACCCCACCAAGACGGCGCGACCCAATCGGTAGAAGAGTTTGTTCATGCCCGGAGGACACTCTCACAGGCCAGCCCACCAATTCCCTGCCTGTGAACGTTTGGGCACGATTCGAGATGCAGTCTACACCACAGCTATCATCACCTTTGGAAAAAAAGTGCACCAAATCAGCTCACTGGTTTGAAGCCGACTCTAAACATATGATACCCCCATCGAAGAGAAGGGGCCCACATTCTACAGGCTTACAAAACTGACCCTAGCAGGGAAATCCTACAAGTCCTGCAAACACACGCAGGACAGAGTTCAAGAAGCTGCTCAATTCTGTGCCACAGACTACTGGCTCCAACTGTGGCTCGCAGGTACAGAGTGTCGTAGACACCGGAAACATCATGGGAATTTACAGCAGCATAAACTAAGCCCTGGGTTTCCACAAAAAAGAAAAATTGCCCTACTAAGAACTGCAGCAGGGGTAATAATCCATGACCAGAGAAACAGATGGGGGCCGCTGGGTGGACCATTATTCTCAGTTCTATGCCCGAAACACAGTCACAGTGGGTACTCTGAATGCAGTGGAAAGCCTGCCCACGATGGAAGAGGGGGACAGAGAGCGCCAACCATGAAGAACGACAGAGACACTAGGGCACTCGCTTCTGGCAAAGCCCTGGAAGGCGGCATCCCGTTTGAGGTTTCTGAAATGTACACCAGCAAACACTGAGAGCTGAGCGGGCATGAGATCCTTGCCTCTGCTGGAGAAAAGGCAGCCGTCCTAAAGACATATGTGACGCAACAAGACACGGAGCGACTGATATCTTGTATATCCCTCCAGCATCGTGACAAGTGTTTGCAGAGTGGTGCTGAAAGGACTTCATTTGCTCGCCGAGAGAGTCTACAAGAGTCGCAGTGGGGGTTCAGGAGCGACAGATTCACATTGACATGGTATTCTCTCTCAACGCTGCAGGAAAGTGTCGGAGCAACGTCAACTGCTCTACATTGCCTTCATAGACTTGACCAAGGCCTTCGACCTCATCAGCCGCGACGGCCTGTTTAAAATCCTTCCCAAGATTGGGTGCCCACCTCCCCTCCTCAGCATCATCAAGTCATTCCCACGATGACATGAAAGGCACTGTGGTTTTTGACGGAGGAACTTCTGCTCCCTTTGACATCCACAGCAGGGAAAAAGCAGGGCTGTTTACTCGCCCCCCACCTTTAAACATCTCCTTGCCTCTTGCCGAAGATGCCTTGGATCCTCCGTACCAGATCAGATAGGAAGCTCTTCAACCTCTCCAGACTAAGAGCAATGCCCAAAAGTGAATCTGAATCTTTGCATGACTTCCACTTTTCTGATGACGCTGCAGCCACAACACACTCAGCAGAAGACTTTCACACCTCATCACCCAGATTTAGTATAACCTGCGAGAAATTTGGGCTCACCATCAGTCTAAAGAAAACTCAAGCGATGGGCCGGGCGTGGACACCCCACCAAACATCAAGATTGCTGACTACGAGTTAGAAGTCGTCCATGGCTTCATGTACTTGGACTCAACCATCTCTGACAGCCTGTCATTGGACACAGAAATCAAGAGGCATGCCATCGAAGAGAAGAGGCACTTCTACAGGCTTACAAAAATGACCCTAGCAGGGAAATCCTACAAGTCCTGCAGACCCGCACGCAGGAAAGAGTTCAAGAAGCTGCTCAGTGCTGTGCCACAAACTACTGGCTCCAACTGTGCTCGCAGGTCAGAGTGTCGTAGACACCGGAAACATCATGGAATTTACAGCGCATAACTAAGCCCTGGGCCCAACAAAAAGAAAATTGCCGTACTAAGACTGCAGTAGGGGTAATAATCCATGACCAAGAGAAATCAAATGCAAAGCAGCCACCACCAAAGTAGGGCTCACCAAGGGATTGTGGGTCAAACAACAAGCTGACTGAACCCCACCAAGATCCAGGTCTACAAAGCCTGTTTATGAGCACCCCCCTCTATGGAGCGAATCCTGAACCCTGCGTTCCCACCAAGAACGACGGCTGAACAGCTTCCACATGTGCTGCCTGCGTCGCATTCTGGGCATCACCTGGCAGGACAAGATGCCAAACAAACCCCTGTCCTGGAGATGTGCGCATGAACGATGGGCGCATACCAAAAGCCTTCTTTATGCCGAACAGTAAATTACGCAGGAAACGCCCCAAAAAGGGAAAACCCACCCGCGCTACAAAAAACTTGTGCAAATGAAAACCCGAAAGCCCTTGACGTCAGTTTTTCCACCCGGGAAGCTGTTGCTGCTGACAGGGACACCTGGAAACAACCGTGAGGGAAAGGAACCCCCCGCTTCGAATATCAGTCAGACAGCAGACCGACAGAAGAGAAAAGACCGCAGTCAACAGTCCAACCGGCCTCTGCCTTTTCCCGCCGCGCTGTGGAAAGGACTGCCACACCCACAACGGACTGACCAGCCACAGAAAGCGATGTTCAATATCGAAATAGACGTGCAAGTCCATGATCTCGAGAATGAAGGACCCTACAAATAATATATATATACATATGTACACACACCCCACGCACACACACACACACACACACACACACACACACACCCCACACCCCACACACACCCCACACCCATATATATATATATATTATATTATATATATATATATATATATATATGAAATATATATATAAATATATATATAAATATTTTAAAATATATTAATATAAAAATATATAAATATATATATAAATATATATATAAATATATATATAAATATATATATAAATATATATATATTTTATATATTTTATATATATATATATATTATATATTTATATATAATATATATATATATATATGTGTGTGTGGTGTGTGTGTGTGTGTGTGTAGTATGTATGTATGTTTTGTATGTATGTATGTATATATATTATATATATATATATATATATTAATATATATATATATATACATACATACATACATACATACACACACATACATACATACATGTGTGTGTATTTATACATGTGTGTATATATACAGATGTATAAATATGTGTGTACACTTTATACATATTCATATACATAACACCTGTAGGTTGTGTGTGTGTGTGTTTGTGTAAACACCTATACATAAACACCTGTGTGTGTGTGTGTGTGTGTGTGTGTGAAAACCCTATACATATGTATATGTATATGCATATACATACTCCGGGCTATGCATATGCATATACATATACATACACATACACCTGTGTGTCCGCGCGTGTGCGCGCGGGGCGCGCAAACATACATATACAAATTATATACATATGCATATACATGTACATGTACATATATCCCACCTTGTGTGTGTGTGTGTGTAAAAATAGACAGAAAACGCTTTTAAGATCCTATTGAAAGCAAAGGTTGTATGACCTGTTAGCACCTGAAAAGGGTTTGCGATCACCACGAAGCTTAAAAGTTGTCTGTTTTGTTTGTCTGTTTACTGGTTTTCTCTGTTTAGCTGATTCCCGTAATTTGGGTATTTCTCATAGAAGCAATCCCTCAGTGTGCATACTGTAAATCAAGTCACATACGTAGTTCTTTTTGTCAATCTTTTTGTGTTTACGCTTTACCGAGACAAGGGCTAAATTTGCATCGTTCTAAATACCTGTACGTCTTTTCTGTAACCACGGTAACGCGGTAATAGTGGACGGGGAGATACCCAGCGAGCAGAATTTTTCATTGATTGTAGTTTTTTTTTTTTTTTTTTTTTTGGGGGGGGGAAGCGGAGGGGGTCCAGGAAACTAATGACGGAGAAAAACGACTGAGGACTTGCCACCTCCAATTACCAGCATTTTCCTCAATTTTATCTCATTTTTTACTTTTTTTGCCGTTTTGTAACATTATAGCGAAACCTTATTGTAATACTAACCACACACTTTGTTGCAAGAAAGTGTAAATAAAAAATATAATAAAAAAATAAAAGATGTACCGTTGAATATCGTCGAAGCTAAACAAGACTCAAACCGTATAATTTTAGTTGTGATAAAGCAACTTTTCTTTCTTTCGATATCTCGTTCTATCCGTTTTTCTTTTATCTCATTGCCACTTACCTATATTTTTCTTCAAGTTTCATAAATCATGTTTTCAATGGCTTTTAATTATGCTGGAACGTTGCCGATCCTCATGTTCTCATTAAACAATTACAGTAAAAATGGTATATAAGGTAGGGCACCAGACATTGGAAATTGATGTGTAATTATGTCTAACCAATTTGTTGCAATTGTTGTTCACAGTGATCATTCCAAATATATATTTAGCATCGATTATCTACAGGCATTAATTAGTGTTGGTAAAAATCGTAAGCAAATTACATCTTCCCTGCTCTAGAATGCTTCAGATAAAATCAGCAGTCAACATTACTACTGTGCATACTACTTATATGAGTTGTTTATGTCATTAGTCACTGTGCAAGGTCCGTGCTGCATATCACGTATTGTTTTAAAATAACACAGAAGGTGTAAAGCAACATATCTACACATCAGTGCGCTTGTTGACATTACAATACGTTTGTTTAAAAAAATTCTCACGTTTCAAGGCTTTCTCGAAACAAAGACCGGTGTAAGGGAGCTTCATGACCGGACACATTACGCTGTGTCAGAGTGAAAAGGCTACACTTTCTCCGTTCCTCGCAGAAAGTCGAAACTTGCCGCTACGCGATATTTCTTGGTAAAGAATGTAGAGATGGCGTTAGTGTCGCCGACAACCTATGCCACATCACCACATAATGCACATTTTTTACGGCAGTTGTTTATATATTTTTAACATTATGCAAGATACAAATCATAAATACTTGAAAAGGCTATCATCCGAGGGGAAAACAACTGTTTTATGTTAATTCTAGTCCATGTGCACATTTCTGATGAAAACTCATCTGTTTGTAGTCCAGTTACTCGTCCGAAACAAATTGCTAAACTGTCCACATCACCTTTAATAAAAACTCGCCCGAGACACACACGTGGAAAATACCTTTATACTATAGTATAATAAGTGCAATTTAAGCGCATACACAGCAAAAGCCACGGGGCAGCAAAAGCCGGGATTTGTTCTCGCCATTCGGGTAGTTGGCAGCAGGCCTGTCAGCCGGCGTGGTCACGTGACCATTCCTTCCGTCAGGCCAAAGTTGACAACATGGCTGCGTCTCACCCAACACAAGTGTGCCGAGGCATCGTTAAACAGGTTAGGAGAGAGAAATAAGTGCATGTAAATAAGAAAATTAAGAATAAACCATTTGGACGCAAAATCGTTGCGTTTAGCCCAGTGACAAGTAGGAGATGGAGTTACACCGAGTATGTCATCGGTCCATGACCCCGTGTGCCAGATGGGCCTCAATGACCGACCGGAAAGTTGCTTTTGGGCCGGAAATTGGGATTTTTTGGAGTATCAGATGTCAAGTACACCTTAAGAATGCCACCATATCTCCATTTACGAGTCTGTGATGATTGTGTAGAGTCAGTCAAGAGATGTACAGAGAAGTCGGGTTTTGTTTCTTTATTTCCAAAGCACGAGGCATGGAACACATTTTGATATTGAACGTTTTTCATCAGTAAATGGCAGGGCGGCGTAATATCAGTTTGGAATTAAACTGTGTACATTTTAAAAAGCCCTGTTATACATCATGGCAGGAATTGTTTTGTTTATCCATATGGCACAAGAGTCGGGAGGCATGGACATCTTGAGTCCTTTGTGAATTTCCACATGTTTATCTCGGCGGAAATAATGTCGGATTTGGAGAGAAATGTTTTGGGATTTCTGTACTTGACAGGTCAGAGGTTTACATTGTCATCTTTGACGTCTTTTTGTTTTCAGTGTTAGATTCTAACATTTACTTCATTATCTGGAAGAGTTAAAAACTTTTACTAATAGTTCACTTATTTTATTTCTTGTATTTGTTTCATAGTTCAGTTGGCAAAAAGGTTGATTGCACTATTGCTAAGCATGTGATTGCAATAGCTTGCATATGTAGGTCACAAGGGAAATAAATTTTTTTAATGTAAAATTCATTAGATATTTAAAGTGCACCATATTTGTTTGCATATTCTACTAAGAAAGAGCTTCTCTTAAATATTAAGAATTATGTGATCCATTGACACTTCAGTACATATTTTAGCAACATATGTAACCATTTCATAAGCATCAAGAAGTCCTAACCATTATACTTAACTGATTAGGTAATACCCATTCTAATAATTTCTAATCCAGGGCTAATTAAATTTTTTGCTGATCTTGCAATATTTTTATCCATATATCCTGGAAAGCTGTTGCCTCTTTCACACCAAAGGTTTTGAAGATACAATATTTGTTATCGAGAACAGAGATTGTTCCAAAACCAAGGTATTCTACAAATCCAAAAATCCAAACCTAACCTTTCTTACCTTCTATTTATTCATGGGGGGGGGGGGGGAATATCAAGTCCCCCCCTGTACCCCTCCCCTGTTATTAACACTTGGTATCAACTTGCATAGAACTTGACATCTGGCTGTATGAGGTGTCATGGACGTAGTCTCTAAGCAGTGATATAAAGTGGGGATATTCAGCATTTTGCAGTAAACAGTGGACTGGAGCAGTTTTACCCATGTTCTTTATTACTCTTATTCCTTATGTGCTGTACGATGGCAGTGTTCATTTCCCTCTATCTCTGTGCATCAGTCTAAACAACATTAACCAAAGATACCCATGTGGCTTACAAACTGGTGTT
This sequence comes from Penaeus monodon, assembly GCF_015228065.2. Taxonomy (NCBI): domain Eukaryota; kingdom Metazoa; phylum Arthropoda; class Malacostraca; order Decapoda; family Penaeidae; genus Penaeus; species Penaeus monodon. The sequence goes on along the minus strand of NC_051423.1, from coordinate 24,365,412 downwards.
GTAACCACATTCAACTTGACAATTTTAAGCTAAGCTCTTTCTGGCATCGTCAGGCAGTTTGCTGTACACGTTTTGGTAAAGACCAAACCTCCAAGGAGCCAATGATGAACTTGTTTCTTTGGCATAGTTTGTCACACAGCTATATGGTAAAAGAGAAGGTTAATGTTGCTTAGAGCAATGCACAGAGATAGAGGGAAATGGACACTGCCATTTTATAGACCATGAAATTAGAGTAATAAATAATACAGTTACAGCAGCAGTAACCATGTATTTACCTCGTAATGACAATATTATCTGCTGCATATCACCACTGGGAGTCCACAACACTCATGCAGTGTGGAGAATAAGTGATTAGATGGGATTATGGCGCTAGAGCTCCCTATAGGGAAATACAATATTTTGAATGGGGGTCTGGGTGCAGGGCCCCCATTAAGGTTTTTGGTTCATAAGGCAATATTTGTGGATCTCCAGGACTTAATCTAGGATTAATAATACCAATACTTTCATTTGTATCATTTGCCATGGGGAAATTACAAGAGACTTAAAGTACATTGTAAATAATTCAAATATAGTAATAATTGCAATGTTTGATACCTGGGTGAAAAAAAAAAAAACATTTCTATATTATCAGTATTCTTAATCTGCCATTGATCCCCTCCTGATGAGAATATTTTCATTACTTAAATGTGGTGCTATCATATGTTAGATATTTTTTTCATAACTAAAACTAGCTGATCTGTGGGTTTGTCTGGGTCCAAGTAGTTTAATTTACCGCAAATATGATATATCGGTAAAGTAGACAGACACCAGCTGATGCCATCTCTTCATGTCCTTCCCATTTGTGCAAGGAATAGTTAGGGTCTAATCACTTGCAACTCATATACACTGACACTTAACCCCTATTTCCCGGGTAGCAGAAATCCTTGAGAGTAATTAAACTCTGGTGCTTTCTGCAAGCCCAAAATGGGTGCGGATATCTACGTGAAGCGAAATGTCCCGCTCCACGAGCTCTGGTGCTTCACTGCGCATACAAGCTTACCCCGCCAATCAAGCTGTTTGCTATGATGCCAGATCACGTGACCAGGCAGTAATGGGTTAAAAGATAGAGCAGTATTAGGGTATCTAGCCCACTGAGCCATTTACCAGTTGAATCTCAGAGAGCCTACTGAATATAATGAAACCTCAATGTTTTTATTGCCAATCATGAATTGTAATAAGATTATATTAATTCAATTTGAATATTACATGGAGTTATTAATAACCTTTTTATATAATTCTCATCAGTCTGATCATTTTA